>NC_037539.1:19444033-19448817 GCF_001531365.2 Cynara cardunculus var. scolymus | reverse complement strand
TGCCAAAGACATTGAACCTCCTTATGATCCCGTGGTCACCGAAATTCCTTCTGCCTTCGCCAAATTCAAGTTCTCCAGACTTACAAGGCCGCGTGAGCAAGTCTTCACAGAGACTCCTATTGCTTCACTTGTGACTATCTCTCCAAGAACTCTGCTGAAGAAGTCTATCCTTTTTGCTCAGTTTGTTGTAAAAAGGAAGGATGGAAATCTCTACAAGTTCACAGACGCTGACTTTCATAATCTTTGTGTGTATGATGTCCTTTACATGCATAAAATACTTAACGTCTACATGGAAAGAAGGTCTACCTATTCCATCTCGCTCATAAGACTGATAGAAGTTATACGCGCACAAGTCAAGTACTACAGCCAGAAGGACTTCGAGCTTGCAATGAGGTTTGTTCAACAAGATCTAAATATTTCTCCTCCTAATAGCAGGCCAAGTTGGATTCATAGGCATTCACCAAACACCATCATTCACAACCCCATTTATGGATTTGTGTTTTTGGACAAAGACGAAATCCTACGCATCTATGATCCAACAGAGACATACAAGTTTTCGACAGAGACACTTGAATGGATCTTCAGAAAGGCAGCGGCAGAACTGGACAAAGGACATCTAAGGGTGAATGAAGTGTCAAAGATCTTGGAATCAATCAAAATTCAAATCAACTTCAGAGAATGGATGTTTGAAGTCTACAAAACCATCAAGTCAGATTTGATCCATCCAGTAGATGACTTCCCAGAATCTGAAGTTGGTTAAACCTCTGTAATAGTATATGGCCTGTATCAAACTCTATCTTTTATGTTTTGTAATTTCTTTCAATCAAGTCATGCTCTTGCACTTTATAGCTTAATTTACTTTTTTATACTTAGGGGGAGATTGTTAGCTCTCATTCCWTAAATGTAAAAGTATAGAAAAAGTAAAACAGCAAGTACTGACARAAGMTGATCTGTCACAGAARACAACAGAGGACAATCAAYAGAAGTAGCTCAATCTTACAAGATTCAAGTGACAGAACCTCTGTCATCCAACACAGAGGTTCTGGAAACTTCTCCTCTGTGAACACCATGCTACAAGTCAAAGATGACAGAACCTCTGTCGTGTCTCACAGAGGTTCTGGAAGATTTCCTCTACGCTCTACAAAGTTTCATCAAGCAGAGCCTCTATGAATTCTCACAGAGGATCTGCAGAAATGTCTTCTGTATAGATTATCTTAAGCACGTTTTATTTTACTTAGGTTTATTAGCTGATCATGACTTTCACGTGAGCTTGTCTGTAATTTGTTCTA
This sequence comes from Cynara cardunculus var. scolymus, assembly GCF_001531365.2. NCBI lineage: Eukaryota > Viridiplantae > Streptophyta > Magnoliopsida > Asterales > Asteraceae > Cynara > Cynara cardunculus. The sequence continues at coordinate 19,447,528 of NC_037539.1, read as the reverse complement.
GARGAACGGCTTAGATTTGACAGCTTAAGGTCGTGTCAGGAAACGGTTACTTGCTTGTATAAATAGCAGCGTAGGCCTTTGTATTTTGTGTGCTTCCAGATTTGTAATCGTCGATATTTTCAATCTATTGAAAATCATATGAAGCAATTCTCTTTGTGTTCATCATCTGTTCTTCATTGTGTTCTTACTGTTTCTACCTGTTTGATTGATACTGTTTCCGCTGCTCTACTACTATCTAACCGATCATTCAAGTAAGTTTTAGTACCAAGAATTTGAGTTATTCGATCCTAACAAGTTCAATTTAACATCCATTACCAAGATGGAATAGAAAACTTCTTTACAAAAACTTCAGCAATGAACTTAATCGGTATCGCCACAAATATGCTCCACAAACTTCATTTCTTACTTACTCCCTGAAAAGCATGAAACATAAAACAAGTCAACTACAAAGAGTTGGTGAGTTCACGGGTTTCCACATACACAAAACGTTACAATGCATAAATCATTTCTTGCAAAACTATACACAATTTTTGCACATATTAAATGTAAATCTATAACGATGTTTAAAAACTTGAGACTCTACTGAGCCTTTCCCGACCAATGCACCCCATTATTTTACGAACGACCATAAGTAGCTCGTACACTCACTTAGGTCCCATAGTTCGTAGTAGTACTAATTCAGCGGTGGTCCAAATTCCACATGATTAGACCAACAAAACATAGGTAATGTGCTCCCCTTTCTGTGTGTGACTGTCAACACAATAGCGGCTATCCACAATACCATGGCCCTGGGACATGCCCGAGTTAACAAGTAGCGTTTACGGACGAGGACTTTATTTTGAAACATACTCCCAAGCACATCAATTTAGCATTTATATCATAGTGCAAAACAGTAAACAAAACTTGGCTAAACAGTTCTTTAGCCCAACGGTTTTGATTAAACAGTTCTTTAGTCCAAAGATTTTAAACAAAGCATCGACTAAACAGTTCTTTAGTCCAATGGTTTTGACTAAACATTTCTTTAGTCCAATGGTTGTAAAGAAAGTATAGGTTGCATAACTTCATGCTTTTCCCCCAGTTTAAATAAACAAATAACATTAAAAGTAACTCACTTGTTAGTCGATGAATATCCAAGGATCTGATGACGTCTCAAGTGCTGAACTCCCTGCCCTAACCTTCCTAAACTGTCCAATGACCAGAAATTAGATTACCTATGGGTTCTCGACAGAGATAAAGTCGAGTTATATATTATGTAATGCCAATGGGTTTTATGAATTAAAGTTAATATTTTTATTAATTTTTTTAAAAATAGTCCAGAAATGTGTATATTTTGTAATCAATTCCTTTGCACAAAAAGCTGCCATTTGGACAGAATATAAATTCTAAATCTGACATTTTTGACTTCACAAATCATTGCCAAAAAGGAACCTTCCACAATTCTTTTTATGTCCAAGTTTTATATCTACCATAAAAGGGAGTTAAACAGACTTTTTTCCAAATTTCAAGAACTAAAGATGGGTTTAAGGTAATCATCATTACCCTACCCTTTTTGAGTGACACAGCCCCCAAAACATATTGTACACTCTTCGAGTGGCGGGCATTTGGGGGTCTAAACTCATTATTTTCCAAAGGGCTTTAAATTTATTTTAAAGCTAACACATTCAGCTAGCTTCTAAAAGAAGATTCACCTATTTTTAACGAGTTTTTACATAATAAACCGATTTAAGATGCATGCAAGATTCTGTCATCAAAGTTCTTTTTACACAATAAACTTGTATCCAGAACTTGACGGTTTAGAACTCAGCTTTTAAGGGCCAAAAACCCGCATGCAAGTACCTTTACCAACTTTTCTTGAGTTCTAATTGTTTGTAGATCATAGATTATCATCATTTTGAAGACATTTCCATGTCATTGATGTATAATCTCCCACTTTAAACTGTCCAGAAAGTTTGTTTATAAAAAGTTCAAGGAGAAAAGTGTAGGAAAATAAGAAATCTTGACGAAGAACGGGATTAAGGAAGCTAGTCCCTTACCTTTTGAATGAAAACTTGAATAATCCACAAAGTGGATTAATTTCTTAATAACGCTAGAAGGTGCAATCGGCTGAAGAGTGTGTTCAAGAGAGAAATTTAAGAAAGGAAATGGGCCGGCTTCAAAGGCCCAAGTCCATTTAATTTTTTTAATCAATATAAAATCCATTTAACTTTATATCAAAATACAATTTGACAAAAATTGATAAAGGTAACATTATTAGATCCAAGTTCCACATTTTTGGTAAAATTATTTGGTCACTCAAATGAGACTTTAATATTTTAATTTTAATTTTATAATATCAACTTTATTATTTTTGGAGCATTTGTTAATATATTTTGGCATTACATAAGTTAACTTTATCCGCAACTTGTCGAAACAAGTGTCACTGAATTATAGTTTTTGGGAGCTAAGCCATATGAATTCTAATCAATCATGACTAGATCCTAAATAAATATAGCTCTAAATATAAGTACCCTACAAGGGTGCTAACCTGATGCTCCAAGAGTGACGGATGTCACACTTCAGATCACGAACGCGCCAATCACTAATCTTCAGTCTCAGTCTTCGACTTTCGCTTAAGGTTCTTTGGTGTGAGTTTTATCTTCTTGAAGTATCGCTGCTGTTGTAGGATTTACAATACATGTTGCAGCGATCATTGAACAGACTTAGTGACGATCCCTAGAACTGAATGATAGAAACATAATACTTCGTAAAAGGTAAAAGGTAAAAGGGATTATCATCAAAGATATGAGAGAGAGGATCAACAATCGCCCCCTATTTGACGATAACAAAGCATCATAAAGATAGGTGCAATTTTACTATAAAGTACATGTCCTTTTTACTATTTTGGGATCTTTTTCAGTGACTCAGTTTTTACTTAATAAGTTTTCTTAGGTTACAAGTTCAAGAAAAAGTACAAGAAGGGAAACTAAAACTGAAAGCATGTTCACCGACTTGTCAGTGACTGTAAGAAAACACTGGAACTCATAGACATGTGTCCCTATTACATTTTTCAAGGATGTTTCTTAGTGATGCAGATGAAATACTTACATTAATTCAAAAGAAAAATTACAAGTGTTTCAGTACATTTCCTAGAGTTCCAAAATATAAGTTGAACACAGAAAGTAGACATAGAAACAAAAGACATACAGTGAAAGACAAGTTACAAGAAGAATTACATATCTAATCTAAGTTGTTCTGGTTGATGTAGCCAGGTACTTCTTCTTCGAGCTCCGTTGGACGTAGAAATTCTCTTCTGATCTTGTGGTCCATCATTTCACCATATATATCATCATCCAACCAAAATCTGATCTACGCGAGATGTTCCATTGGGCAGAAATGTAACTCAGACATTCTTTGAAAGCTGACTTCGCCTTTATAGTCAAGGACGACTTCTAAGTATATTAAAATATTTTACAAATGTTCAAACCACTTTTTTGATCTCAAATGTTTGTATGATTT
>NC_037539.1:19441851-19443303 GCF_001531365.2 Cynara cardunculus var. scolymus | reverse complement strand
GGAAATAAGTTCTTCTTGGGTAAGAACTTTTAGAATACTTGAGAGGGATTCTAACTTGCTCGAAGATAAGCGTAAGTGTTCTTTTAGATGTGTGTGTGTGTGTGTCTAAGTGTCTCTGCAAGGAGAGAGCACTCATCTATTTATACCCTTTGTATTAAATACACTTTTAATGCAATGTATTAGGGTTTGAACACGCGTCAAGATTTTAAAGAAAAGCTTGTCCTTTGCTACAATGAATAGTACAAATGCCTATTCATGAGCAGACATCCTTTCAGGGAGTTGGTGGGTAATAGAGTCAACTAGTCGACTCTGCACCGTACTATATTCTTGAAAGGGTATGAATTTGTCCTCTGTGTGTGGAAGGAGAGAACAAAGACAATCTTGCACAACAAGATTCATTTGATCACTGAATGTTGGAATAACACTAAAGGTCTCTTCAGCATTCGCTGTGGCTTTGGCAGTCTTCACACATATGTTGACCAGACTGTAATCACTGAATGCCGCTTCAGATCATGAACGCGCCAGTCACTAATCTTCAGTCTCAGTCTTCGACTTTCGATGAAGGTTCTTTGGTGTGAGTTTTATCTTCTTGAAGTATCGCCGTTGTTGTAGGATTTACAATACAAGTTTCCGCGATCATTGAACAGACTTAGTGCCAATCCTTAGAACTGAATGATAGAAACATAATACTTCGTAAAAGGTAAAAGGTAAAAAGGATTATCATCAAATCTATGAGAGAGAGGATCAACAATCGCCCCCTATTTGATGATAACAAAGCATCATAAAGATATGTGCCTTTTTACTATAAAGCACATGTCCCTTTTTACTATTTTAGGATCTTTTTCAGTGACTCAGTTTTTACTTAATAAGTTTTCTTAAGTTACAAGTTTAAGAAAAAGTACAAGAAGGGAAACTAAAACTGAAAGCATGTTCACGGACTTATAGATTGTCAGTGACTGTAAGAGAACACTGGAACTCATAGACATGTGTCCCTATTACTTTTTTCAAGGATGTTTCTTAGTGATGCTGATGAAATACTTACATTAATTCAAAAGAAAAATACAAGTGTTTCAGTACATTTGCTAGAGCTCCAAAATATAAGTTGAACACTGAAAGTAGACATAAAAATGAAAGACATACAGTAAAAGACAAGTTACAAGAAGAATTATATAACTAATCTAAGTTGTTCTGGTTGATGTAGCCAGGTACTTCTGCTCCGAGCTCCTTTGGACATAGAAATTCCCTTCTGATCTTGCGATCAATCATTTCACCATATATATCATCATTCAACCAAAATCTGATCTACAAGAGATGTTCCATTGGGTAGAAATGTAACTCAGACATTCTTTGAAAGCTAACTTCGCCTTTATAGTCAAGGACGACTTCTAAGTATATTAAAATATTTTACAAATGTTCAAACCACTTTTTTGATCTCAAATGTTTGTATGATTT
>NC_037539.1:19436166-19441166 GCF_001531365.2 Cynara cardunculus var. scolymus | reverse complement strand
GGAAATAAGTTCTTCTTGGGTAAGAACTTTTAGAATACTTGAGAGGGATTCTAACTTGCTCGAAGATAAGCGTAAGTGTTCTTTTAGATGTGTGTTTGTGTCTAAATCTCTCTACATGGAGAGAGCACTCATCTATTTATACCCTTTGCAATAAATACACGCACTCATCTATTTATACCCTTTGCAATAAATACACTTTTAATGCAATGTAGTAAGGTTTGAACACACGTCAAGATTTTAAAGAAAAGCTTGTTCTTTGCTACAGTGAATAGTACAAATGCCTATTCATGAGCAAACATCCTTTCATGGAGTTGGTGGATAATAGAGTCAACTAGTCGGCTCTGTACCGTACTATATTCTAGAAAGGGTATGGGCTTGTCCTTTGTGTATGGAAGGAGTGAACAAAAACAATCTTGCACAACAAGCTTCATTTGATCACTGAATGTTGGAATAACACTAAAGGTCTCTTCAGCATTCGCTGAGGCTTGGGCAGTCTTCACACATATGTTGACCAGGTTGTAATCACTAAATGCCGCTTCAGATCACGAACGCGCCAACCACTAATCTTCAGTCTCAGTCTTCAATTTTCTCTGAAGGTTCTTTGGTGTGAGTTTTATCTTCCTGAAGTATTGTTGTTGTTGTAGGATTTACAATACATGTTTCAGCAATCATTAAACAGACTTAGTGACGATCGCTGGAACTGAATGATAGAAACATAATACTTCATAAAAGGTAAAAGGGATTATCTTCAAATCTATGAGAAAGATGATCAACAATCTCCCCTTATTTGATGATAACAACTCATCATAAAGATAGTTGCCTTTTTACTATAAAGTACATGTCCCTTTTAACTATTTTGGGATATTTTTCAGTGATTCACTTTTTACTTAATAAGTTTTCATAAGTTACAAGTTCAAGAAAATGTACAAGAAAGGAAACTAAAACTGAAAGCATGTTCACCGACTTATAGATTGTCCGTGATTGTAAGAGAACACTGGAACTCATAGACATGTGTCCCTATTACTCTTTTCAGGGATGTTTCTTAGTGATGCAGATGAAATACTTATATTAATTCAAAAATAAAAACTAGAAGTGTTTCAGTACATTTCCTAGATTTCCAAAATATTAGTTGAACATTGAAAGTATACATAGAAACAAAAGACATATAGTGAAAGACAAGTAACAAGAAGAATTCTATAACTAATCTAAGTTTTTCAGGTTAATGTAGCTAGGTACTTCTTCTCCGAGCTCCTTTGGATGTAGAAATTCCCTTCTCATCTTGCGGTCCATCATTTCACCATATATATCATCATCCAACCAAAATCTGATCTATGCGAGATGTTCCATTGGGAAGAGTGTAACGGAGACATTCTTTGAAAGCTGACATCACCTTTACAATCAAGGAAGATAAATCCTAACTCAGGCTTCATGTGCACAGTGTTGGGTATGTAAGGACCCTTCGCTGGCAACGATAGGTTCAACACAGAAATGTCTGGCTTCTTTGAAGCCTTCAGGACTTTATCTAGGGAGAACTTTGTTTCATATTCTTTCCTCAGGGTTGGTCTATCATTTGGACTTGAAGGTCTTCTTCTTCCACCTTTCTTTAGTGTTGGCTTTTTAGGTACTGTGACATATCTTGACATCTTCTTGATCAGCTCACTGATGATGTCTTCGATAACCGGCTTATGTCATGAATTTGAGTGCTGAATGGCTTGGCGGACCTCCAGCCATTCACTATAGCCATACTGACCAAGGTAGAAAGGGTACTCCATGACATCATCAAGATTGTCCCTGGTGATGAGCATTGAGACCAGAACTGCAACGTCTTTCATCCGTTCATTGATGGTGATGTTTGAAATTGAGTGAGGACTGATCCTCTTTCATAGATATTCTTCACTCCATTTTTTGTCGTGCTCGACCAGCTTCAGTGCTTTCTCACGCTCAGCTTCTTCAATAGAAAGAAGCTTAGTCTAGGCCTTGACATCATTCACCATCTTTTTCGACTTCTTCTTTGGAAGAACTTTAGCAGCAAGAGACTTGGCCAGCTTTAAGCTATCCTTAGTCTGTTGTCGTTGAAGTCTGAGTTCTTCCTCGGCCTTGAGCCCCTTGAGTCTTTCAGCTTGAGACACGAAGTCGAACTAACCACAAGTAGAGGTACCAAGAGGGATTTTATCTTTAGTTTGCTCAAGTAACTTTTTTAGCTGAGACATCTGCTGGTCGGTGGGAGCATTGGGGGTTGGATTTTCAGGTACTCATTCTTCTAGTCGACCACAGGTAGTAGAAGGGATGGAGAGTAGATATTGAGAAGTTATAGTGGTAAAGTTGGATGACTCATTAGTTAAGGGCTCTAAAGGTTGGAAAAGTACCTTTAAGTTTCCTTCTTTAGCAACACCCTTGTCTTTCGACTTGGTGTTCTAGTTCTTCTCTAAGAAATCCTTTTCTTTCTCCCCTTGCTCGTCCTGGGATGCAAAATCCTTGAGAGTGACGCCTTTCATGGCATTGACAGGTCTCTGGCACTGTATGGTGAAGTCGTTATCATCGTCGTTATCATCGTCGTTTTCATCATCGTTTTCATCATCATCGTCACCAAGATCTTTATCAGCATCGAGAAGGTCGGGAGAATCACCATCTTTATTTTCCTCTTCATCATCTTCATCATCATCTTCCATATCACAAGCATTAACTACAAAGGTGATTGGAAGGCCTTTGTCACAACATCAACATCCTCAACTTTAGAAGCTTCATGGGAAGTTGGATTTTCATCAGCAACCTTAAGTTCAGCTTTAGGATGAGGTTCAACTTCATTATGAGTAACTGGGAAAGCAGTAGTTTCAGCGGCAGCAGTTCCAGGCTCTGTCTCCCCCTCTTTGGCTATGACATCATCATCTTCCATATCACTGGCATTAGCTACAAAGGTGATTGGAAGGCCTTTATCACGAGCTTTAGTGCCAGCTCGAACGTCAACAACATCCTCAACTTTAGAAGCCTCATGGGAAGTTCGATTTTCATCAGCAACCATAAGTTCAGCTTTAGGCTGAGCTTCAACTTCATTACGAGTCGCTGGGAAAGCAACAGTTTCAGCGGCAGCAGCTCCAGGCTCTGTTTCCCCCTCTTTGGCTATGACTTTGGAATTATAGCCAAATAAGTGATCTATAGTTCGTATCTGAAGCGCCATCATTTCTTCAAACATTTTCATAGCACGGGCTAGAAGAATAGAAACCTCACGCGTCTGATCTAGCTGATCGCGATCTTCAGCGTTGAACGACAGTCCAAGTGCTGGTATTGGCTGTTGGAGAGTCGCCAATATTTGCTGCATCAGCTTGGTGTGCTTTGCAAGATGAGAATTCGCTTCATCGATCTTACTTGTTAAAGCATATATGGCCTCAACGTTGGCTTGCATAGCCACTTGCATAGACAAGAGCTAGTCCTTGACCTCTTTCACTTCAGCTCGAACGGCTGAAAGGTCAGTAGGGACTTCGTCCCTGAGAGGCATGCCTTTATGGACTTCGTCCATTTTGATAAAGACAGTCTAGACAGCAGGGAGGAGTAACTTGATGTCGCCAGCCATGTTATACTCTTCGTTCATGGCTGGCGTCTCTTCAAAAGGACCTGAAAAGGAACAAGGGTGAGCATAAGAGAGCTTTAGGTTAGTAGAAATGAAATGGTAGGAAGGTAGAGTACCTGAGTGTTCATTAGCATTATCTGAAGGATTAATTTACTCCAAGTTTCCATTGAGAGGATAGGCGACTGTTTGCTAAGATTCCTCCCGAGGAGCAATCTTGTAACACCCCCAATCCATACATTGCATATAACACATATATTATAAATAGAATACATGTCTTCTCCCACATAGGTCCATAATACAAAAGTCTTTAATGCGAATTACACCACTCAAAGAATTTCAAAAGTACATGCTTCTTTTATTCAAGCATCTACGCTTCCAAAACAGCCAAGCACATAGGGAAGTAATTCACATAATGCTCTTTCCTTTATTATCTTTACCTGCACACATATTTTTAAAAACACGAAATGAGGGTTAGACATGAATGTCTAGTGAGGTTCCCTTTTATGTAATGTAGGGTGATGGTCACTAAAACATTTATTTCAAATAATTCATCTTATGTAGCAAAACTAAGAATCATACTCTTTTGGTCCATCAAGCCTCTGATTCCAAACCACACTTGGAATATATTTCAATAACCAGGACCAGAGCCCCTCTGGTCTCTCTTCAAGAGCTTCTGGTTCCTCGACCAGAGCCTCTGGTTGTACTAACCAGAACATCTGGCTCATATAATTTCTAATAATGGTATTTAGTTAAGTTTTCGATCAATAAAATAGTTTTTCATAAAAAGAATAATTATGAAGAGTTCATGCTAGACCAGAGCTTCTGGTTGTATTAACCAGAGCTTCTGGTTCCAAAAGACATGATCAACCAGAACTTCTGGTTAGGCGTGTAAGTCAACCAGAGCCTCTTCGGTCTGTTTTTCATAATAAGATTCTAAGTATAAAATCCTTTTCTTAAAACTTCTAAAAGTATGATCTTGAGATAGCTCTTATCAATAGGTACAGAGCCTCTGGTCCAATTAGTACATTTAGTAAAAACTTGCTCATTCTCCATATCAATAACAAGAATCCTTTGGTCCAATAATGAGGACCAACCAGAGCCCCTATGGTTCCTTACAAGGAACAACCAAAGCCCCTCTGATTCCTCATAATAATGACCATTCTGTTCCAAAACACTTTTAACCAATATCAATGGCCATAGGCCAAGTTTTCCCTTTCTCAGTAACATCAATACTATTATTTCTAATAAGAACAATATCTTTGAGTTCTTAAATCACAAAGAAGTAAGGACTCAAATCTATTGTAGTCTTAAAAGACATAATAGTAAGAGCTATAATATTCACACACAATTGCCACCCTTATATCCAAAAGACACCTCTCCTTATTATGCCACCATTATTCCCAAAGACACCTCTCCTTAATATGCCACCCTTATT
>NC_037539.1:19427710-19435761 GCF_001531365.2 Cynara cardunculus var. scolymus | reverse complement strand
AAAACTCACAGTGTATAATCAACAGTATTTTTAAAACTCACCTTAACAATCACAGTTTCTGCAGTTTTAAAACACACAACAAATCACAAGCTCTTCAAACAGCTTTGAACAAGAGATTCCTTCAAGAACACTTCTCACCGCCACAATACTCTTTTTCTCTTTCAACAGATTTTTCTTCAAATGAAATGATAAGAGAGAATCTTATCTTTTTATTTCTTTAAATACTCCCACCATGGCGGTGAAGATTTTAATTATAAAACTCATAGGCGGTGAATCCTTTATCCAATAGAAATAACCTTGGGTGGTGGGTTTATTTATCATAAATTCATGATTTCTTAACCATAAAGGTATAAGTTTTTAAATATTATAATAATGTTTCCACCAGAATATCTTATCACATATTGGCCTCATCTCATGTATGCTTCACACCACATGCATACATATATAAATCATATATGTCATGTCGTCTTTTCACGTATATACATGCACAGTATCATGTTCACATTTCACATATATAATTCTTGCATTTCTAAATTAGGCATGCATATTTCACGTAATCCATATAATAAACATGTATAAATTACCTCAACCCAGGTTGTCTAAATCCTGGTTATAAGATTCTCCCCCCCTTAACAGAATTCTGTCCCGGAATTCACTCATTCAAATAAACACGGATATTGGGTTCTCATGTCAAATTCTAATTCCCAAGTTGCTTCTGAACCCTTATGAAAACGCCACTGCACTTTTACTAAACTGATCTCCTTGTTTCTCAATACTCTAGTCTTTCTGTCAGTTACTGCCCCTAATGTCTTGATAAAACTCAGTTTATTGTCGAGTTTAATCTCAGGGAGTGGTATTGCTAAGCTTAAGTCTACCAAACATTTGCATTGATTTGATACATGAAAAGTGTTGTGAATTAAGCGGAGTTCTTCTGGTAATTCCAACTGATAAGCTACCGGTCCAATTCTTTTGCAGATTCTGAATGGTCCAATATACCTTAGACTAAGCTTGCCTTTCTTCCCAAATCTCATAACACCTTTCCATGGAGATACCTTTAACATTACAAAGTCACCTACGTTAAATTCAATTGGTTTTCTTCGTTTGTCGGCATAACTTTTATGTCGGTCTTGGGCAGTTTTGATTTTTGCTCGAATCTGGTCAATCTTTTCAGATGTTACTTGCACAATCTCGGGACCTGTCAACTGTTTTTCACCTATCTCATTCCAACACAACGGTGTTCAACATTTTCTTCCATATAGGACTTCATAAGGTGCCGTTTGGATGCTGGAGTGATAACTATTATTGTAGGAAAATTCTATCAACGACAAATGTTCTTCCCATGATCCCCCGAAGTCGATGATACAAGATCTCAACATATCTTCGAGAGTTTGGATGGTTCTTTCACTTTGTCCATCTGTTTGTGGGTGATAAGCCGTACTCAATCTGATTTGTGATCCCAAAGCTCTTTGCAGACTTTCCCAGAACATTGAAGTAAAGCGACTGTCTCTATCAGATATAATGGTCAATGGAACTTCATGTCTAGTCACAATTTCTTTGATATAGATTTGAGCCAATCTTTCCAATGAATAAGTCTCTTTCATTGGTAAGAAATGTGTAGATTTTGATAGACGGTCTACTATTACCCATATTGCATCATAAGCTTTTGGAGTTCGGGGTAATTTCATGATAAAGTCCATGGTAATATGATCCTATTTCCAGATCGGTATTTCCAATGATTGTAGATTCCCATAGGGTCTCTGATGCTCAATTTTAACTTGCATGCAAGTTAAGCATCGTTCTATGTATCTTGTGATGTCTTTCTTGAGACATGGCCACTAATAAAATACCTTCATATCCTTATACATCTTGTTGGTACCTGAGTGAACGGAATAACGGGACTTGTGGCTTTCATTTAGGATGGTTTCTCGTGTATTCCCATAATTTGGTACCCATATCCGATTTGAAAACATAATACTCCTTCCCTATTCGGCTTCATGATGTAAATTATCTTACCCACTTTTTCTGATTTCTTGTTTTCTTCCTTGACGACCTCTATTTGGCATCTCTGTATTTTCTTATGCAAATCTGGGTTTAAACTTATTTTCATCGCYASTGCCTTGATAGTTCCACTTCTCTCTTTATGGCTCAGAGCATCGGCTACGACATTAGCCCTTCCTGGGTGATACAAAATTTCACAGCCATAGTCATTAACTAATTCAATCCATCGTCGCTGCCTCATATTCAGATCCTTCTGGTTGAACAAGTGTTGTAGGCTTTTGTGATCTGTATAAATTTTTACACTTCGTTCCCAATAGGTAATGCCTCCAAATCTTTAAAGCAAAAACCACGACCGCCAATTCCATGTCGTGAGTTGGATAATGCTTTTCATGATCTTTTAATTGTCGAGATGCATATGATATGATTTTCCCTTTTTGCCTCAAGACACAGCCTAAACCCAACTTCGATGCATCACTATATACCACAAAGTCTTCAGTTCCATCGGGTAATGATAGTAGCGGAGCACTGCAAAGATGATCTTTTAATAACTGAAAAGCTTTCTGCTGTTTTTCTTCCCACTGAAATTTAACATTCTTTTGAGTTAATTTTGTCAAATGCACGACTATTTTAGAGAAATCTTGAATAAACTTGCGGTAATAGCCTGCCAATCCCAAGAAACTTCGAATTTCAGATGGTGTTTTCGGTGCCTCCCATTTTGCAACGGCTTCAATCTTTGTTGGATCTACCTTTACTCCATCCTCAGATATAACATGCCCCAGAAACTGGACTTCTCTTAGCCAAAATTCACACTTTGATAGTTTAGCATACAATTTTTCTCTTTTCAAAAGCTGAAGGATCAATCGAAGATGTTCTGCATGCTCTCCTTGGGTTTTGGAGTATATAAGAATATCATCGATTAATACAATGACAAATTTATCGAGGTATTCTGTACATATTCGATTCATCAGATCCATGAAAGCTGCAGGTGCGTTAGTCAAACCAAATGACATAACCAAGAATTCATGGTGCCTGTACCTGGTTCGGAATGTTGTTTTGGCTATATCATCTTTTCTGACTTTCAACTGATGGTATCTTGATCGCAAATCAATCTTTGAGAAGTAATTGGCTCCTACCAGTTGATCTAACAAATCATCCATCGTGGGCAATGGATATTTGTTTTTTATGGTCAATTTGTTTAACTCTCGATAATCAATACACATACGCATGGTGCCATCTTTCTTTTTCACAAACAGAACTGGAGCTTCCCATGGTGAAGTACTTGGCCTGATAAATCCTTTGTCTGACAAATCCTTTAATTGCGTAACCAGTTCCTTTAATTCTAATGGAGCTAATCTGTACGGTGCTTTTGCTGCAGGTGCTGCTCCAGGTATCAAATCAATCGCAAATTCAATAATTCTATCTGGAGGTAGCCCTGACAAGTCTTCTGGAAAGACTTCAGGATATTCACTAATAACCGGAATTAACTCTTGCTTACTCTTTTCTTTCTTAGCATCAATTATGTAAGCTAAAAATCCTTGCAATTTCTTTTGGATACATTTTCTGGCTTTCATCACAGATAGCAAACTGGTATGATGATCCTGATGATCATCATAAATTATGACTGTCCCTCTGTTACTACATCGGGTGTAGCTTCTGCTTCATGTTTGGTCATTCGAAAAGATTGACCCCGCGCCCCACCCATTGCTCCTCTGCCCATATTTGCTCTTCCTCAGCCTGTTGATGTATTGCTCCCCATGGTTAACTGTGGGGCTTTCAATTGTGGACAATTTAGTTTGAGGTGATCTGGAGAATTACAATTAAAACACCTTTTTATTGTTGGGCAAACATTCAACAAATGACCTGTTTCACCACATTTATAACATTTCTTTAGCTCAATCCTGCATTCTCGCTGATGAACTTGATGACATCCGGGACAAGTCCTTTCATTAAATCTTTGTGTGGGCCTGTTTCCATGCTTTACAAATTTTGGTCCTTTGTATCCGGTTGATGGACCTTCCCATTTCCTCTTTTCTATTGCCTTCCTTTCTTCTTGTCTGTTCTTGTTTCTTTCTATTACCACCGCTGCATCAACGGTCAATGAAAATGTAGCCGGATTCATGGCTATGACAAATTCTCTGATTGATGGTTTCAATCCCCAAATATACCTTTCCACTTTTCTAGATTCCGAGGAAATATAATGTTCTGCAAATCTAGAATATTCAATGAATTTCTCTGTATATTCCCTTACAGTTCTGTTTCCTTGTTCCAATTTTAGAAAGTCTTCTTCCATTTGTCTAACGGTAGCTTTTGGGCAAAACTGCTCCTTGAACCTGTTGACAAACTCTAGCCATGTCATAGTTTCCAAAATATCTGTTCTGGATAAGGATTCTACTTCCCACCAAAATAACGCATTTGATTTTAACACCGAGACTGCAAATCTGACTTTATCTGTTTCTGTACATCGGATGGTATTGAATACAGACTCTATCTATTTGGCCCAACACATAGCTTTAATTGGGTCTCTTTCTCCCGATAAGGTTGGTTTACAAGTTAGAAACATCTTTATATCTCCTTCCCTGTTATTGGGAATTGGAATTGATGGAGTAACTTCAATTCTGCCCGTCTCTATTCTGGCAGGATTCCTCAAAACAGAAGTCAAGATTTCCCTTAGCTTTCCCATTTCTTCAGCTAACATGTCTCTTATTACATATTCTGGGTGAGACATCCGTTCTTGATTCATATTTTCAGAATTTGATTCTGCTTGATTCATATTAATTTCTGGCTGGCTTATTGTACCTCTGGTCTGCCCCCTACCTCTGCCTCTGCTTCTGCCCTCAGAGGTGCCAATAGGAGCAACAGGGGATTATTCTTCATTGGGGTGGGCATCCTTTCTGACCTTCTTGATCTACTAGCCATCTGTATATAACAAAGTTAATACACATATTTTCACATTCCCAAATATAATAAAGTGTCCAAGTTCAGTTATGTACCTGTAGATTCAACATTACATTGGCCAGATGTAATCCGAAAATACCTTACACACTGATCTCTTAACTTATTATATTTATTCCAAAGGTGCTAACTATGTCTGGGACCCTATATGCAATGAAATAGTTTAAGTCTAGGTATCATGCATGTGAATACCTAAATCCCTTAAACTCAGGCTCTGATACCATCTCTATAACACCACCAATCCATACAATGCATATAACACATATATTATACATAGAATACATGTCTTCTCCCACATAGGTCCATAATACAAAAGTCTTTAATGTGAATTACACCACTCAAAAAATTTCAAAAGTGCATGCTTCTTCTATACAAGCATCTATGCTTCAAAAACAACTAAGCACATAGGAAAGTAATTCACATAATGCTCTTTCCCTTATTATCTTTACCTGCACACATATTTTTGAAAACACGAAATGAGGGTTAGACATGAATGTCTAGTGAGGTTCCCTTTTATGTAATGCAGGGTGAAGGTCACCAAAACATTTATTTCAAATAATTCATCTTATGTAGCAAAACTAAGAATCATATTGTTTTGGTCCATCGAGCCTCTGGTTCCAAACCACACTTGGAATATATTTCAATAACCAGGACTAGAGCCCCTCTGGTATCTCCTCCAGAGCATCTGGTTCCTCGACCAGAGCCTCTGGTTATACTAACCAGAATATCTGGCTCATATAATTTTTATAATGGTCTTTAGTTAAGTTTTTGATCAATAAAATAGTCTTTTTCATAAAAAGAATAATTATCAAGAGTTCATGCTCGACCAGAGCCTCTGATTGTACTAACTAGAGCTTTTGGTTCCAAAAGACATGATCAACCAGAGCTTCGGGTTAGACGTGTAAGTCAACCAGAGCCTCTCTGGTCTGTTTTTCATAAAAAAATTCTATGTATAAAATCCTGTTAAACTCCACAATGTAAAATGTAAAAAGTAATGAAAAACAACAAGTGATGAAGAACAGAGGACCAATGAAGACATCAAGGCAAAAACAACTAAGTCTGGAATTCAATCATTGGATCGATGGACAGACTAACCAAAGGATCGATGGACAAAGTTCAACCATTGGACCGATGGAAGAGTTCAACCAGAAGATCAATGGATGATGCGATGGAAAGAAGCATTCTCATTGATACTCTGGATAAACATCACTTAGAAGATTTTCTATCAGTTCATTCAAGCAGGCCATGAAGATTCAAAGATAAGGATAAATTCATCACATCGTTAATGACAGCTGGAGATGACAAGTCAACARCTGGAATTAGAGTTTWTCTTGAYAATAATGCTTATCCATATAAAAGATAAACCTTATCTGTTTATTAGAAGATTTGCTAGAAAGTAGCAATAGATTGTTATCTTCTAAATAGCCGATTAGTATAAATAGATGATTAGGTCTATTGTAAAAATAATGCTTTTACTCTTTGTTTTACGTTTATGAATCTATAAAGTAAAACCTTTGAAGCTCAAAATTGTTCTTAAGCTTTCTTATTTTATTCTTCAGACTTCATAACTTTCTTCATTAAATCACTATAATTTGGTTACTCATAACTAGATTATTAGTGTTATTAAGACATCTGGGATCAACAATTGGTATCAGAGCCTATTGATTGATTATCCAATCAAAACGATCTTTTAAAATCTTTCAATATTTTAATTTTCTTTCTCATCAAAAATTCTCCCTTCTTCTTCWAAATCTCCAATGGCCAACTGGAATTCCGCTTACAATGTTGGTTCCCTTACAAAGCCTCCAACTCTTCAACGAGAGGAATATCCTYAATGGAAGATAAGAATGGTAAATTTTCTGGAGGGAATGGATAGGAATCTCCTGCGATCCATACAGGAGGGTCCCTACATTCCTCAAACTCTAGTTCCAAGAGTTCCAGGAATAAGTACCATAGCTGAAATTCAAGCATATTACATGCCTAAAGATGAAAGAAATTGGGACGAAGATGATAAAGAAAGAGTCGAAACTGACAGAAAGGCCAAAAGATTGATAATCATGGCCTTACCCAATGAAATCTTTCAATCCCTCGATACATGCTCCACTGCGAAAGAACTTTGGGACGAATTGGCAAGTCAATTGGAAGGAGGAGCAAAGACGAAGAAAAATCGTAGAGCACAATGTCTCAACGATTACACCAACTTCAAAGCTCTCCTTGATGAACCCATACAAAAGACTTATGATCGCTTCAACACATTGATAAATCAATGTCGTAGAAACATATCATCAGAACCAAGGAAGAAAACAACGTTTTAATCCTGAAAAGTCTAGGCGATGAATGGACTCAGCTATCCATGTCTCTACAAGCAAACCAAGACTTAGATAGCTGGTCTCTTCATGGCGTATATGGAACTCTTGTAGCACAAGAGAGCGATATTATAAAGAAAAAGGTATCCATTGGAGGACCTCTTGCTCTTGCTGCTGATGAAAAAGAAAAATTAAGGACTCCTGTCAAAGAACCTAAGAAGAAAGGAAAGAAAACATTGCTGGTAGAATCAGAATCTGAAGAGGAAACTTCTAAATCAGATGATGAGATTAAAGCTTTCACCAAATCATTGGCCTTGATTACAAAACAATTCCAAAAGAAGTTCATCAGAAAACCTTACGAACGAAAAGAGTTCAAAAGGGAAAGGTACCAGTCATTCTTTGATAGAAAGCCATCCAAATTTCATCAAAGGGAAGAAAGAAGAGATGGAAGAGAAGAACGGGAAGAAATAAGAGTAGAAAGAAGAGAGGAAATGAGAGAAGACAAAGAAGGAAAGAAAAATGACCTTCGATGCTTCAGATGAGGAAAACTTGGTCACTTTTCCAAAGAATGCAAAGGACGACTGATCAAGGACGCTGATTATTATAAGAATAAATACAAATATAATTCAAGAGAGCGAAGCTTGATGGCCGAAAAGGAAAATTGGGTGTCCGATTCTTCATCAGACGATGAAGATAAAGCACTCATCTGTCTAATGGCCACGTCCAATGCAGAATCCGCCTCCAACTCTGATGACCAGGTATGTGAGTCTTACTCAAATGAAACCAACTCTGTTC
>NC_037539.1:19411354-19425465 GCF_001531365.2 Cynara cardunculus var. scolymus | reverse complement strand
TCAGTGAAGGCATTACTCAAAACTTTTCATCAGCAAGAACTCCACAACAAAATGGAGTAGTCGAACGAAGAAATCGAACCCTCATGGAAGCAGCAAGAACCATGCTCGCTTCATCGGAGTTACCACACTTCTTCTGGGCTGAAGCTATTTCCACAGCTTGCTTTACCCAAAATCGATCCATCATCAACAAGAGATACCAGAAAACCCCATATGAGCTTATCAACCACAGAAGACCAAACGTCAAATATTTTCATATCTTTGGGTGCAAATGTTTTTTACTCAACGATAGAGAATATCTTGGCAAGTTTGACAAAACAGCTGATGAGGGAATCTTTCTGGGCTATTCTCAAACCGCCAAAGCTTACAGAGTATACATCAAGAGGACCATAATAGTTATTGAAAACATCAATGTGTCCTTTGATGACTCTACTCCAATGACTTCTGGACAAAACAGTTCAGAACTCGGGCCTCAAAGAAGAGCATCTGATTCATCACTTAGCAAACCCAATGAATCAGAGTTAGCTCAATTATTTGAAGACATCTTTGAGGAAGAAATAATCTCTGAACATGAGACCAATGCAAAATCAATCTCCAGAGTAAATGATGAACATGCAGACTCTAGTAGTAAAGGTACATCTCTCTCAGAAGCTCGTGTTATTTCACAATCTACTTCTCCTGTGTCTTTAGATCATGATCAAGAACCAGAGTTTAACCCTGGAAATGATCTCATTGAGGGGGAGCAAGCAGTTCCATCAGTCGATGAAGAACTGCATCCTGTTGCTTCAGAACCTCAATCAAGCACCAAGTGGACGAAAAATCACCCACATCACCAAATCATTGGTGATCCTACCTCTGGTGTCAAGACGAGATCCGCTACTATAAATGAATGCCTATAGGCAAACTTCTTGAGCATGAATGAACCAAAGAAGATTTCTGAAGCCCTACAAGATCCAAACTGGATAAATGCAATGCAAGAAGAATTACTTAAGTTTGAACGCAACAAAGGAAAAACAACAAGTGATGAAGAACCAGAGGACCAATGAAGACATCAAGGCAAAAACAACTAAGTCTGGAATTCGACCATTGGATCGATGGACAGACTAACCAGAGGATCGATGGACAAAGTTCAACCATTGGACCGATGGAAGAGTTCAACCAGAGGATCAATGGATGATGCGATGGAAAGAATCATTCTCATTGATACTCTGGATAAACATCACTTAGAAGATTTTCTATCAGTTCATTCAAGCAGGCCATGAAGATTCAAAGATAAGGATGAATTAATCACATCGTCAATGACAGCTGGAGATGACAAGTCAACAGCTGGAATTAGAGTTTATCTTGATAATAATGTTTATCCATATAAAAGATAAACCTTATCTGTTTATTAGAAGATTTGCTAGAAAGTAGCAATAGATAGTTATCTTYTAAATAGCCGATTAGTATAAATAGATGATTAGGTCTATTGTAAAAATAAGGCTTTTACTCTTTGTTTTACGTTTATGAATCTATAAAGTAAAACCTTTGAAGCTCAAAATTGTTCTTAATCTTTCTTATTTTATTCTTGAGACTTCATAACTTTCTTTATTAAATCACTATAATTTGGTTACTCATAACTAGATTATTAGTGTTATTGAGACATCTGGGATCAACAAATCCTTTTCTTAAAACTTCTAAAAATATGATTTTGACATAGCTCTTATCAATAGATACAGAGCCTCTGGTCCAATTAGTAACATTTAGTAAAAACTTGCTCATTTTCCATATCAATAACCAGAATCCTCTGGTCCAATAATGAGGACCAACTAGAGCCCCTTTGGTTCCTTACAAGGAAGAACCAGAGCCCCTCTGATTCCTCATAAAAATGACCATTCTGTTCCAAAACACTTTTAACCAATATCAATGGCCATAGGCCAAGTTTTCCCCTTCTCAGTAACATTAATACTATTATTTCTAATAAGAAACAATATCTTTGAGTTCTCAAATGACAAAGAAGTAAGGACTCAAATCTATTGCAGTCTTAGAAGACATAATAGTAAGAGCTATAATATTCACACACAATTGCCACCCTTATATCCAAAGACACCTCTCCTTAATATGCCACCCTTATTCCAAAAGACACCTCTCCGTAATATGCCACCCTTATTCCAAAAGACACCTCTCCTTAATATGCCACCCTTATTTCTTCTTCAAAATCTATGAACTAGTTCGGATGAAGGACCGTAGCCACAACCATCTTATCGAATCCTCATTCATAGTTTTATCCATAAAATCTATAGATTAATTCCAAATGAAGACATATCAAAATCATAATCGTCTCAAAAGAATATTCTCTATAGTTTTCAACCAACATTTTTATCATTAAAACCTTTCAAACTCAAGAACAATCTATTCTCTCAATGATTTCCAAAAACATCATGTCCCTTTTAAATCCTCAAAACAGGATATCATTTCCAAAACTGTTTTAAAGAAGCAATCCCTTCTTTATCTTTCCCAAAACAGTTTTTAATACTCAAATATATAACAATAACACCTTTAAACTATCAAAATAGTTTTACCATCTTTTCTTCAAAACCAACATCAAGACCCAGTAGTTTATATAACAATATATATAAAGGTTTTAGTCATCAAAACTCACAGTGTATAATCAACAGTATTTTTAAAACTCACCTTAACAATCACACTTTCTGTAGTTTTAAAACATACAGCAAATTACAAGCTCTTCAAACAGCTTTGAACAAGAGATTCCTTCAAGAACACTTCTCACCGCCACAACACTCTTTTTCTTTTTCAACAGCTTTTTCTTCAAATGAAATCATAAGATAGAATCTTATCTTTTTATTTCTTTAAATACTCCCACCATGGCGGTGAAGATTATTTTAATTATAAATCTCATAGGCGGTGAATCCTTTATCCAATAGAAATAACCTTGGGTGGTGGGTTTATTTATCATAAAATTTATGATTTCTTAACCATGAAGGTATAAGTTTTTAAATATTATAATAATGTTTCCACCAGAATATCTTATCACATATATGCATCACCTCATGTATGCTTCACACCACATGCATACATGTATAAATCATATATGTCATGTCGTTTTTTCACGTATATGCATGTAAATGTTTTATGCATGGTAATGTTTTGTGCATATGAAAACCCGTGAACTCACCAACTCTGTGTTGTTGACTTGTTTTATGTTCCATGCTTTTCAGGAAATAAGTAAGAAATGAAGTTTTGGAGCATGTTTGGGGCGATACCGATTAAGTTCGCATTTGAAGTTTTTGTAAAAGAAGTATTCTATCCCAATTTGGTTATGGGTGTTAAACTTGATTTATTTTTGTAAAACTTGAATGGTGTTATTATTAACTGTTGTTGTGACTCGCTTACCTGTTACATCTCGTGTTTCCGCTTTAGCGGGGTGTGACATCCACCTAAGTAATGAAAAATAAATAATAGTTATCTATGAAACATAAATGAATAGAAATGTACACAACACTAAGCTATTGGAAACATCCTTTTGTCAAAAGATTTCATTTCCTGAAAATGGATCATTTCATACAATAGGGAAGTAAATAAGGGAAAAAAAGTTACATCTCATTCATGGTCTCCATTGAATATTCTCCAAAATCGCATTATCAGTCCTCTGTAGCGTATGACTGTGGAGATCCCATGAATCAACTCTTGTCCCTCACTCCTCGGAACATGATCTCTGCCCAGTCTCTCTCGAATAACCTTCTGAAACCATTCAAGAATAATTGTTGAATACTTGAAGGCCTCAGTCAGTCTGAATTTTTTGTTTCCTTACTCGTTCTTGAAGACCAAGCCCAATTTCGGTTGAGTTAAGACTGATGCAGAGCGTTTCTTCTGTAGTACAGGAAAGTCTTCTTTTAGAGTCATGCAGGAGAGTCTATCAATGCCCAGCTCCAGCACAATCTGGAAGTCATTCTTCACTCTGAACTTTACTAGAGTCCCCATCGCCTCTATAATCGCTCGCTGCACCATCCCGTACCTTATCCCATGATCCTGATGTTGAGTGATATGACCATACATGTCCATCAAGTCCCATGGATTGAGATTTATATGATCATTGTCATTGAAGATGTAGATCATCCCATGAGCAAGTTCCACGGTGTACTCGATGTACTTGATGGCTTTATTTGCAAATGTCTGCAGCTTGATGTCATGGACCGTCTTTATTCCATCATTTGAGATGACGACCTATGGCGGTTGAGTCGTCTGCCTCACGAACCGGTGCCTGATCAAGTTCATGGATTCTGTAGATAGTTTTGGGGATTAAGGACTATCTGCTCATCATGATCGTGATAGAGGTACTGATGGATGTTCTTCATCATGATGGGTTCACTTGGTGGCACCTCTAGACTTCTCCTCCAAGTCGCCATCTGTGCAATGACTTCCTGCACTCTATCGATTGATGGAGGCTGCCTTGAAGAGGAGGGAATGTCTGTAAGCACTGTTGGATGGGTAGGTTGGGTTGTGGGTGGTTCTAGATGGCTAGGTGATGGTTCTGTTTTGATAAATGTAGGTTCTGGTTGGAGAACTGTGGGTTTTGGTTGGCTTATTTCTGGTTGGGTAATAGTGGGTTCTAGTGTTGGTGATGGGCGTCGTGTTGGTGATGGAGTGAAGGGAATTGGTGTTTCTGTTTGTATGAGAGTATGTGAGGTTGAGGGTTTGTTGTTGAGGAGTTGATGAAGAGCTCACCAGAATTGGTGAGGTTTCATCAGTTCCTGGTGATGGGTTGGTTGATGAGGGATCAGATGAGGGTAGAGGTACTTCGAATAAAGGTACGGCTTGGGTTACCGGGGTAATAGTGCCTGTAGAGGGGTGAGATGTCGATGCAGCAAAAATAATAGAAGGAAAATGTAAATTTTGTACATTATTTATATCATTAGAGGGATGAGCCTCTGGTTCCCTCGCTTCTGTACCAGCCGATTTGAAAGTCCCTATATTCAATCAATCTTCAATTTTCATCAAGAACACAATGAAATGGCAATATCAAGATTATGATATTTGAGAGAAAAAGTCAATTAGTCAAAGGCTTGTATTTAACATCAAAGCTTAATTACAAGGTAATGACAATTAAGCTCTCTACAATTAAGCATTCTAACAATGACTCTCACACTAAGCAACCTACTAAACTAAACCTATTTATAGGTCAAACCTATACAAGAGTCAAACCTAAAACAAATATTACAAAGATAATCTTTCAAGAATGAATACAAAATTTAATCTCTAAAATTCAATCCTAACATTCTCCCCCCTTTGGATTCAGGATAGAAAGAATTTGTACATTTTGTATCCCTTTTGAAACATTGAAGTTTTAAGCACCTTTAAGTCTTCTTTAAATCTTCAAGACAATCTTCTAACATTCTCCCGCTGACAATTTTCAAATATTCTTTCCTTCGCAAAAACATTCTCCTCTTGAGTAATTCTTCCAAAAATTTCCCCCCTTGAAAGTTGAACAAAAACAATCTTCTCTTTTCACTTTAAATCCCTCCTTTTGACGAAGAACTGAATCAACAACAGTCTTCAAATTTAATCTTCAAGATATGATCTTCAATGAACTTCTTCAGATAACTTTCAATTTTATCAGCATCAAAAAGTTTTAATATCTCTTAAAACATTCCCAACATTCTTCCTTTTAAAGATGAAACGTTCTCCTCCAAAAGCAAAATTTATCACAAGAATAGCTCTTCAGTTCTAACCTAACATTCTCCTCCAACAAAACAAATATAATTGAAATCTCTTCCAGTAAACTTCTGTTAAGATAAGATCTTCACATTCAACTCCCCCTTGAACATTGTAGCTGTAACGTCCCAAAACACATATTGCATATAACACGTATTTCATACAAAAGAAATACATGTTTATATTACATTCAGGTTTCTTAGTACAAGAAATCTCTATACAKAATACAAGGTCCAAAAATTCTAATACATTTCTTGCACTAATCAACDTTCAATAATCAAAACTRTACATCAAAGATAGAWCTTYACGTRGAAATGCATATAGGAAAATATTACATTTTYCMCTTCCCCTTACCGTYGRTACCTCCTGCAATACATAGTTAAAATCACAAAACGAGGGTTAGACAAAAAGGTCTAGTGAGATACCCTATTTATGTTATTGCAGGGTGAAAATTACCAAAAACTTTTACGGAAAACAACTATTCATATATATATAACAAATATATGAACAAATAGAGACATAATACCAGATTCTTTCCACTTTTCAAGCTAAGTACACAGCTATTCAGATATCATACTTTTGAACCAATCAGGTTTCATATAATGCCATTTTTAAACCTTTTCAAATCAAAAAGGTTTATTTAAAGTATCAGGCCAAACCTGTTATTTTCTCCTCAATAACATCCAGACTATGCTTTCCTATAAGAACCTTGATCCTAAATCTTTAAATCACAAAGAAATAAAGATTCCAGACCACGGTAGTCTTAAGGGATATAATAGAAAGAGTTATATCATACCACACACATACAAATGTCACCCTTATATCAAATGTACACCTCTCCTTGATATACCACTATTATCCCATGGTACACCTCTCCTTGATATACCACCCTTATCCCATGGTACACCTCTCCTTGATATGCCACCCTTATTTCCTCATCAAAAATATTTCACAAAACAATTCCATATAGACCGTAGTCAATGAAATTATTATCAATCCAAAATCATTTATATCAGAATTCTCATTTTATAACAATTTATCAATCATACAAGACATAATACAAATCCGGTCAACATAGGCTTCGCCGGACTTCATCTCCGGTCAAGTCTTGGCCAGTTTACCCAATCCGGACAACTCATCGCCAAAGACTTGTCCGATTAAACACTTAGAATAAACTCCAACATCTTTGTTCGGATAACAAGTCCAGACAATATATCGTCCAAAGCTTGACTGGTTTAAAACAATCCGTTCACCACATGGTCGTATTCAGACTTCTCTGTTCAAAATGTTAAACCATTCTTATCATTCATACTTGGTCGGTTTAAAACTAAACCGCTTAACACTTGACAAGTTTAGGGCTTAATCGCTCAATCCTTGTTCGATTTAAGAATAATCCAGCCACCCTTTGTTCGAATAAAACCCTTAAACAAATAACTGATTTCTTTCCAAAATAAACAACATTCAAATAAAACCAGTAACAAGTTTTATGCAAAAGGTTTAGAAATCACTCACCTTGAAAAACCTTTTGAAATCAGATACTTGATATCAACTTGATCTTGAAATCTGGTCAACTTAAATTGCACAAATGCTTCTCACAATTAGCAGCCGGAAATGCAAATGGAGGTTGAACCCTCCTTTTATACCTTTCCAAAACAGGAAAGGTCGGCTACATGCATACACACACATACCATGCACTCATATAACATGCATGTATGTATATTTATATATATATATAATCTCTACATATACACATAATCACTTACATGCATCTATATCATGCACATAATTTCCACACACTAGCATGATTAAATAAAACGAAGTTTATCATGCTATCACGTAATCATTTAATATGATAATCACGTATTTATTACCTCGGGTGATAACCAAGATCCAGTTATCACATTATCCACCCCTCAAAAGAATTCTGTCCCGAAATTCCTTTAATCAAAAAAGCCAAGGGTATTCTAATCTCATCTTTGACTCTAGTTCCCATGTTGCTTCCGTTCCTTTGTGAAACTTCCACTGAACTTTAACCAGACTTATCTCTTTGTTTCTCAACACCCTGATCTTTCGGTCGACAATAGCTTCCGGTGTTTCCCCAAAGTTTAGCTTGCTGTCTAATTTAACCTCTAGCAACGGCACAGCTAAGCTTGGATTCGCCAAACATTTCCGCAGATTCGACAAGTGAAAAGTGTTGTGAATCAGACTCCGCTCTTCTGGCAACTCTAACTAATATGCTACTGGCCCAATTCGCTTACATATTCTAAACGGCCCCACATACCTTGGACTGAGCTTCCCTTTTTTTGGAAATCTGATGTCACCCTTCCATGGTGAAACTTTTAACATCACAAAATCACCTATATAAAACTCAATCGGTTTTCGGTGATTATTAGCATAACTTTTCTGACGATCTTGTGTTGTTTTGATTCTTTGGTGAATCTGTTTGATTTTCTCATAAGTTTCTTGGACAATTTCAGGACCCGTCAGCTGTTTTTCACCCACCTCATTCCAACACAACGGCGTTTGGCATTTTCGTCCATACAACACTTCATACGGTGCCGTTTGGATGCTAGAATGGTAACTATTTTTATACGCAAACTCAATCAATGGCAAGTGATCCTCCCACGATCCCTTGAAGTCAATAATACAACTTCTCAACCTATCTTCGAGAGTATGGATAGTTCTTTCACTTTGCCCATCAGTCTGCGGATGAAAAGCTGTACTTAATCGGATTTCAGACCCCAAAGCTTTTTGTAACCCTTCCCAAAACTTTGAAGTAAACCGACTTTCTCTATCAGAGATAATAAACAATGGAACACCGTGTCTGGTAACAATTTCTTTGATGTAAATCTGCGCTAGCTTTTCTAAAGAGTATTTCTCTCTTATTGGTAGAAAATGCACAGATTTAGGCAAACGATCTACAATTTACCAAATCGCGTCATACCCCTTTGGAGTTCGAGGTAATTTCATAATGAAATCCATAGTAATGTGATCCCATTTCCATACAGGTATCTCTAAAGATTGAAGACTTCCACATGGCTTCTGAAGTTCAATCTTAACCTGTAAACATGTCAGACACTGTTCCACATATCTAGCTATGTCCTTTTTCAACCCTGGCCACCAATAAAAAGGTTTCAAATCTCTATACATCTTATTGGTGCCTGGATGAATAGAGTATCGGGACTTATGGCTTTCATTTAATATTGTATTTCGGATATCTCCAAAACATGGTGTCCAAATTCGCCCTTGAAAGCACATTAGTCCTTCGTCATTTTGTTCCAAGGTTCAGATTACCTTACCCAACTTTTCTGCTTTACCAAATTCTTCTTTTACAGCTTCTTGTTGGGATCTCTGAATTTCCTTACGAATGTCGGGGATCAAGTTTATTCTCATTGCCACAATTTTAATGGTTCCACTCTTTTCTTTCTGACTTAAACCGTCAGCCACCACGTTAGCTTTTCCCGGGTGGTAAAGGATTTCACAATCATAGCCATTAACCAGTTCAATCCATTGACGCTGTCGCATATTTAATTCCTTCTGGCTGAACAGATGTTGTAAGCTTTTATGGTCAGTATAAATCTGACATTTCGTTCCCAGAAGATAGTGTCTCGAAATTTTCAGAGCAAACACCATTGCAGCTAATTTCATGTCATGGGTTAGATACTGCTTTTCATGATCTTTCAATTGTCTTGACGCATAAGAAATCACTTTTCCTCTCTGCATCAACACATCCTAACCCTAATTTTGAGGCATCGCTATAAACCACAAAGTCTTCAGATCCATATGGTAGAGTCAATACGGGTGCGCTACAAAGATGATCTTTTAACATTTGAAAAGCTTCTTGTTGTTCTCCTTCCCACTGGAATTTAACGTTCTTCCGAGTCAATTTAGTCAATGGCACGGCTATCTTAGAAAAGTTCTGAATCAACTTACAGTAATAACCAGCCAATCCCAAAAAGCTTCGGACTTCAGAAGGATTTTTCGGAGCTTCCCATCTTGTAACTGCTTCTATTTTCACTGGATCTACTTTTACCCCTGTTTATGAGATGACGTGACCCAGGAATTGAACTTCCCTCAACCAGAATTCACATTTAGACAATTTTGCGTACAACTTTTCTTTCTTCAATAATTCTAATATCAGACAAAGATGTTCCGCATGCTCTTCTTTGGTCTTAGAGTATATAAGAATAACATCGATAAATACAATAACGAATTTATCAAGATACTCTTTACATACTTTATTCATTAAATCCGTAAAGGCTGCGGGTGCATTAGTTAAGCCGAATAGCATAACTAAGAATTTGTGATGCCCGTACCTTGTTCTGAATGCAGTTGTGGTGACATCTTCTTCCCTGACTTTGAGCTGATGATACCCTGACCTTAAATCAATCTTGGAGAAATAACTTGTTCCCACCAATTGGTCAAACAAATCATCAATCCTTGGTAAAGGATATTTGTTTTTGATTGTTAGCTTATTCAATTCACGATAGTCTATACACATTCGCGTAGACCCATCCTTCTTCTTGACGAATAAGACCGGGGCACCCCAAGGTGAAGTGTTGGGGCCTAATAAATTCTTTATCAGATAAATCTTGCAACTACGCAATCAGTTCTTTTAATTTAGATGGAGATAAAAGGTATGGCGTCTTTGCTACTGGTGCAGCCCCTGGTACTAAATCAATTCGGAACTCAATGACTCTATCTGGTGGTAATCCAGATAAGTTTTCTGGAAAGACTTCTAGATATTCATTAACAAACGGAATTGATTCTTCTTTTCCCTTTTCTTTCTTCAGATCAATTACATATGCCAAACATCCTTGTCATTTCTTCCGAATACTTTTCTAGGTTTTCATTACTGACAAAATACTGGTATGGTGATTCTGACGATCACCATGAATAATAACTATTCCTCGGTCTGGCAGAACAATTTTGATCATTTTCTGATTACAAACAATACTAGCCTGATACCTTGCCAACCAGTCCATACCTACTACTACATCAAATTCTTTCATCGGCATGGGAAATATCCGGATCGGGAGTTTACAACCCTTAATAACAATAATATAGTTATTGAACACACTAGTAACAGTTTCCTGACTATTAGCAGTATCAACTACTAATTCATCACCAAGTATCACATAATTCACACATGCAGTTTGAGCAAACAATGGTGATACAAACGAAAAGTTTGCACCAGAGTCAAATAACACCTTAGCATGTATTGAATTCAGAAGGAATGTACCTGTTACTACATCCGGTGATGCTTCTGCCTTGTTCTTAGTCATCTGGAAGGATCGTCCCCGCACCCCACCTTGCCCTCCTCTGTTCACAATAGGCCTTCCCCGTGTACCCGACGCATTACTCCCCATCGTTAACTGCAGAGTTCTTAACAAGAGACAATTCGGTCGAATATGATCCGAAGAATTGCAATCAAAACACCTTCGATTAACTGGGAAATTTCTTGACAGATGACCTGCTTCGCCGCACTTATAACATTTCCTTGGATCCATCTTGCATTCACCCTGGTGAACCTGTCGACACTGTGAGCAGACTTTCTCACTGATCTTCTACTCAGATATGTTATCATATCTTACTGTTTTCGACCCTCGAAAGGATGAAGGCCCCTCCCATTTTCTCATTTCTACAGCCTTTACTTCTGGATGTCGGTTTTTATTTCGTTCGGTTACTTCGGCTGTGTCTACCGTCAATGAAAAGGTATTGGGGTTCATGGCAATTATAAATTCTCTAACTAAGGGTTTCAAACCCCAAATATACCTTTCTATCTTCCTGGGTTCGGTTGAAACATAATGTTCAGCAAAACAAGAGTATTCAATGAATCTTTCGGTATACTCCCGAACTGTTCCATTTCCTCGTTCAAGTTTCAGGATATCTTCTTCCATTTGCCTCACTGCTATCTTAGGACAAAATTGGTTCTTGAATCGGTCCACGAATTCTACCCAAGACAAAGTCTGTAAAACATTCGTTCTGGCAGACGATTCAACTTCCCACCAGAACAAAGCATTTGACTTTAATACAGAAACAGCAAATCAAACTTTATCTGTTTCCAGACACCGAATGGTGTTCAATACTGATTCCATTTCTCTAATCTAGCACACGGCTTTCACTGGATCTCTTTCTCCAAAAAAATGTTGGTGGCTTACATGCTAGAAACATTTTAATATCCCCCTCCTTGTTGTGAGTAACTGGCATTGAGGGATGAACTTCTATTCTTTCTGTCTCTACCCTGGCTGGAATTCCCATAATAGAAGTCAAAGTTTCCCACAACTTCCCTATTTCTTCAGCCAACATGTCCCTGGTTACATATTCAGGGTGTGGAACTGATCTCTCCTGAACATTCCTAGAGTGGGATTCTTCATATTCAGAATGTACTTCAGTCCGACCCCTTCCCTGAGACTGACTTATTCCTCTGCCTCGTCCCCTTGCTCCACCCTTCCTCTATTCCCAGACGTGCTAGTCGGTAGATTTACGGGTGATTCTTCCCTTCCCTCAGATTCTGGACGAGCCGTTCTTTCAGATCTTCTAGTTCGGCTAGAGAGCTGCAGATTTTAATGTTAATAATCATGTATTCACATTCCCAAATATAATGAAGTATTCAAGCTCAGATGTGTACCTGTAAATTCATAATTACACTAGCCAGATGTAACTAAAATTTTCCATACACACTGTTCTTTCAACCCATCATATTTATTTCCAATGGAGCTAACTATGTCCAGGACCCTTAACATGTAATAAAAACAGTTTAAGTCTAGGTATCATGCTGTTAAATACCTAAATCTCTTAAACTCGGGCTCTGATACCACTTTCTGTAATGCCCCAAAACACACATTGCATGTAACACATATTTCATACAAAAGAATACATGTTTATATTACATTCAGGTTGCTTAGTACAAAAAATCTCTATACATAATACAAGGTCCAAAAATTCTAATACATTTCTTGCACTAATCAACGTTCAATAATCAAAACTGTACATCAAAGATAGATCTTTACGTAAAAATGCATATAGAAAAATATTACATTTTCCCCTTCCCCTTACTGTTTGTACCTCCTGCAATACATAGTTAAAATCACAAAACGAGGGTTAGACCAAAAGGTCTAGTGAGATACCCTATTTATGTCATTGTAGGGTGAAAATCACCAAAAACTTTTATGGAAAACAACTATTCATATATATAACAAATATATGAACAAATAGAGACATAATGCCAGMTTCTTTCCACTTTTCAAGCTAAGTATACAGCTATTCAGATATCATACTTTTGAACCAATCAGGTTTCATATAATGCCATTTTAAACCTTTTCAAATAAACAAGGTTTATTTAAAGTATCAGGCCAAACCTGTTATTTTCTCCTCAATAACATTCAGACTTTGATTTCCAATAAGACCCTTGATCCTAAATCTTTAAATCACAAAGAAATAAAGATTCCAGACCTTGGAAGTCTTAAGGGATATAATAGAAAGAGTTATATCATACCACACACATACAAATGCCACCCTTATATCAAATGTACACCTCTCCTTCATATATCACCCTTATCCCATGATACACCTCTCCTGGATATGCCACCCTTATCCCATGGTACACCTCTCATTGATATGCCACCCTTATTTCCTCATCAAAAATATTTCACAAAACAATTCCAAATAGACCGTACTCAATGGAATTATTATCATTCCAAAATCATTTATATCAAAATTCTCATTTTATAACAATTTATCAATCATACAAGACGTAACACAAACCCGGTCAACATAGTCTTGGTCGGACTTCATCTCCGGTTATGTCTTGGTCGGTTAACCCAATCCGGACAACTCATCACCCAAGACTTGTCGGATTAAACACTTAGAATAAACTCCAACATCTTTGTTCGGATAACAAGTCCGGACAATATATCGTCCAAAGCTTGACCGATTTAAAACAATCCATTGACCACATGGTCGTATTCATACTTCTCCATTCAAAATGTTAAACCGTTCTTATCATTCATAACTCGATCAATACTTGGCCGGTTTAAAACTAAACCGCTTAACACTTGACCGGTTTAGGGCTTAATTGCTTAACCCTTGTTCGATTTAAGAATAATCCGGTCACCCTTTGTCCGGATAAAACCCTTAAACAAATAACTGATTTCTTTCCAAAATAAACAACATTCAAACAAAACCAGTAACAAGTTTTATGCAAAAGATTTAGAAATCACTCACCTTGAAAAACCTTTTGAAATCAGATACTTGAAATCAACTTGATCTTGAAATTTGGTGAACTTAAATCGCACAAATGCTTCTCCCAATTAGCAGCCGGAAATGCAAATGGAGGTTGAACCCTCCTTTTATACCTTTCCAAAACAGGAAAGGTCGGCTACATGCATACACACACATAC
>NC_037539.1:19390796-19411164 GCF_001531365.2 Cynara cardunculus var. scolymus | reverse complement strand
TCTACATATACACATAATCACTTACATGCATCTATATCATGCACATAATTTCCACACACTAGCATGATTAAATAAAACGAATTTTATCATGCTATCACGTAATCATTTAATCAGATAATCACATATTTATTACCTCGGGTGATAACCAAGATCCAGTTATCACAGTAGCACTGAATAATCTTCAACAATAAACAGAATTCGTCACAAACACTCCTTGAATCTTTTGTAAATTCCCGATCTTCAGAATTGACACCGAAATTTTCATTCAATATATATACTCCCCTTTATGATGAAATGAGAAGCATTTGCATCATACACCAAAATGAAGAATCTTCTAAAGTATGTCGTCAATTCATATTGTAAGCAAATATTTTCAGACTATGAAGATGAGAGAAATAAACAAATTCAACTCATGAATTTGTTTCCAATCTTATAAAAAGATTGGCCTGTAAATATAACAAATATATTCAGTACAACAAATATAATTCATATATGAGACTTTTAAAAGTTCATCTCACCAGGACTTCCATTCAATCATCGATAGCTTAGAAAAAGCATACCTATGAATGTTATAGCAAAATAACAAATATTTTGAAAACTTTGTGTAGTATGAAAAAGAATAAAGCAACTAATGCTTCGAATTAGGCTCAAAAAGATAAACAATGTAGAATACACAAATTTATCAGACTCGATTTGTGATAAAAAAAACTTCAAAGAGGGACATATATCCTTCTTTTTAAATATCAATTTTCTCCAAATGAAAAATTGGTAGATTATGAGCTGTGTGCCCCATGTGTTATTGAAACACTTATCTTTTAAGAGATAAATGAGTAGCTGGTGGGGTTGTGATAAAAATTGTCTTGGGTTTTGCCTTTTTCAATATTAGTCTCCAAAGAATTGAGAACTAATAGATTTCGTGGGTTGCCCGGATTATAGAGGATAGAACAGGATTCTTTTAATCTTTTAATCCTTAGACAACTCCCATCAATTCTTTTAGCTCACAACAACTACCTCTTTCATTTTCATTTTAAGCTCTACACACAAACCCATATTGCATTTAAGCTCACTCAGATATGGATGTCCTCTTAGGTAGGGCTATCGATTTTGATAGTCCATAGAGGTATTTCAGTGAAGCTCTCAGTCCCTTCTAAAAATAATACTGTAAGCTCATTTGATCACAAAAGATTGATCAAAAATATTATTGCAATTATGCACAAATGATCAGAAAAAAAAAATTGATCAAGAAAAATGAAGTAATTAAGCACAAACCAGGAGTGATGTTCAAAACAGATTATTCAAAATATGTGAGAGAAATGAATGAAGATCTGTAAGAACAAGTTTACAGATTCACACAATCAAAGAATAAGTAATTATGTACCAATCAAAGAAATACGCTCAGAAAACAAACTTTGAATACAAACGAGTGTATTATCACCGAAAACTATTTTCATTTAAGAGACGTGGTAATAACAATTTGAAGAATTACTGAAACAGATATGGGAATTATGTATGAAGAGAAATTACGCAAGTAAAATCTCAAAAAATACCTGATCATAAATGATACACGTTTTAAAATCAACTCAGTTTCAAAAACTTTTATCAATAATCCTTTTCAGAACTCCCCCTAGAAAACAGATTCCATTATTTTCCTTTTCAGCTCAAACATTCAGACATATAAAAATTTCAGCCAAAAAATTGAAGAGCATGTCCTAAGTAGGTGTTTAGAAACTAACTGGATACATTTCAGCTCGGGTCCTGAACTGTTTTGTTTAGAAGCCTCATTTCAGACAAATTACAAACCCCCTACATCAGTGTATCATATAAATATTATTCCTTGTCAGGAGAACATATAACACTCCTACAAAACAAATCAAGTAGACTTTGGTACCCAAACAAACTTGGGTCCTACTTTGTTAGTATTGGCCTGGGAAATATTGTAACTTCCAAACCATCTATTTTTATTAGATAAATTCTTTTCAGCACTTTTAATAGGTAGATCAGATAAGCAGTAAGAACCACACCAGACATTATCATACCTGTTAAATTCATTCCAACTGTTCTCAAAGTCGTTGTTTCTATACCATCTGTTGAACCTTTTCTTGTTGACAAAGTCATTGGTTCTGCAGGTTGAGCACCGAATTCTTCTCTTGCTAAGCCTGATCAATTGATTAGTGGATCTCACAATGTAAGGAAGAACAGTGTTAGTTACACTATATTTATGAGACACGATTGAATCAACTTTATTAATCCAAACTTGTTTTATCTCTGAAAATTATTGCTTGATCCAATGACAAACCCTTGATATAATTGATTTGAAGAATGAGACTTGTTCTTAGAAACAGTTGATTTAGGGTTGCTTGAATAACTATTGGATTTAACACTGGTACAGTTATAAAAGCAAGTTTTACACTAAGATTGAGAACCGGTTGAGCTTTTAGCACTTGAAAAGTCTTTTACTTTCTTTAGTAACTGGTCTATCTCATCAGCAACTAATACATATTTCTTCTTAAGTTCAGATCTCATATTCAATTCGGCAACAAGTTCTATCTTTAGATCAAACAATTTCATTGAAGATTCCAAAAACTTACCTTCCAATTCTTTCTTCAACTTCTCAAAACTTTTCTTTTCTTTCTCAAACCCTTTCCTCTCTTCTTATGAATTTACCTTTTCATTCTCTAAAACAATGTCAAGTCATTTCTTCTTTTCAATTAGCTCCTTAGCAATTGCAACATTCTTTTTAGCAGTACTTTTCTTTTCCTTAGCTAGTTGATAGAGATTTGCTTTCAAAACAAATATTAGATTTTGAACAAGTTATCATCATGGAACGAGCCAAGTTTGATAAAGAGAAGAAAGAGTATGAAGAAGAATGTCAAAGAAAATATTTGGAAATGTTTGACAGCATTGCTCAAAAGCAGAGAGATTTAAATGAAGAAAAGAGAGTTTTTGCTCTAGAAAAGAAAAGTACTGCTAAAAAGAATGCTGCAATTGCTAAGGAGCTAATTGAAAAGAAGAAATGGCTTGACATTGTTTCAGAGAATGAAAAGGTAAATTCATAAGAAGAGAGGAAAGAGTTTGAAAAAGAAAAGAAAAGTGTTAAATCCAACAGTTATTCAAGCAACCCTAAAATCAATTGTTTCTAAGAACAAGTCTCATTCTTCAAATCAATTCTATCAAGGGTTTGTCATTGGATCAAGCAATAATTTTCAGAGATAAAACAAGTTTGGATTAATAAAGCTGATTCAATCCTGTCTCATAAATCTAGTGTAACTAACACTGTTCTTCCTTGCATTGTGAGATCCACTAATCAATTGATCAGGCTTAGCAAGAGAAGAATTCGGTGCTCAACCTGCAGAACCAATGACTTTGTCAACAAGAAAAGGTTCAACAGATGGTATAGAAACAACGACTTTGAGAACAGTTAGAATGAATTTAACATGTATGATAATGTCTGGTGTGGTTCTTACTGCTTATCTGATGTACCTATTAGAAGTGCTAAAAATAATTTATCTAATAAAAATAGATGGTTTGGAAGTTCTGATCAATCTTTGTACATTCCCTTACCTCATATCACCAAGTGGACGAAAGATCATCCAATAACTCAAATTATTGGTGATCCAAATGCATCCATTCGAACTAGGTCTGCTTATGCTAATGAGTGTTTATACTCCACTTTCTTGAGCAATATTGAACCGTCTAAGGTTTCTGAAGATTGGTTCCTTGTCCCATAAACAAGAAGATTATCGATACTAAGTGGGTTTTCAAGAACAAGAAAGATGAAGATGGATTTTTCGTCAGAAACAAGGTTCGGCTTGTCGCTAAAGGATACAATGAACAAAAAGGCGTCGACTACAATGAAACATTTGCTTTAGTAGCACAAATTGAAGCTACCAGGATGTTCTTGGCATACACTGAACATAAAAACTTCACCGTTTATCAGATGGACGTCAAAACAGCATTCATGTATGGTCTTCTCAAAGTAGAAGTTTACGTTGCTCAACCGAAAGGATTTGTTGATGAGTGTAAGCATGATCATGTCTACATCCTTGACAGAGCCTTGTATGGCCCAAAAGAAGCCCCGAGAGCCTGGTATGATATTCTATTAGAATTCATTGTAAAATCAGGTTTCTCGAAAGGTAATATCTACACAATCCTCTTTATTAAAAAGGAAATGTCTGACATTATCTTGATAAAAATTTATGTTGATGATATAATATTTGGATCTACGAATCCTAAATACTACAAAAAACTTTTCTGCTTTGATGGTTTCAAGATTTAAAACAAGCATGATGGGTGAGATGAACTTCTTTTCAGGTTTTCAAGTAAAACAATTATCTTTAAGAATTTTTATCTTTCAAACAGAATATATTTCAAAAATCCTGAAGAAATTTAATTTGGAAAACTGTTTATCTATAAAAACACCTATGGCTCCTAGTTCAAAACTGCATGTTGATCCGTTTGGTAAAGTTATAGATCAGAAAACTTATCGAGATATGATTGATTCTTTAATGTATTTGACATCTTTTAGACCAGATATTTTGTTCTCAACACATCTTTGTGTCAGATATTAGGCAAATCCATAGAAACTTAAGTGCTATTAAATGCATTTTCTGTTATCTGAAAGGGACTGCTTCGAGAAAGTTTTGAACTCACAGCTTACTCAGATGCACACTACGTAGGGTGTATGTTGGACAAAAAAAGCACTTCGGGTCATGTTCAATTTTTGGGAGATAAACTCGTAAGCTGGGCTAAATAAACATAATTGTGTATCCATTTGTACTGCGGAACCAGAATATTTAGTTGTTGCTAGCTGCTGTTCTAAAGTACTCTGGATACAGACACAACTCAGAGATTACGGTTTTTCTTTCGTTAAAATTCCAATTTATTGTGATTCAAAAACTGCTATTGCTATTTTTTGCAATTCTGTTCAACACACCAAAACAAAACATATAGATATCCGGTATCATTTTATAAAAGATCATGTTGAAAAAGAGACTATTGAATTATATTTTGTAAATACAGAGTATCAACTAGATCACTTATTTACAAAAGTTTTAGGTGAAAAACGCTTCAGCTTTTTCTATTTAAGTTAGGTATGTTGAATTTGAAAATTTAAATTTTTCTAAAAATCTGTTGAGTTATTGAACTTAGTTTATGTCAAATGCATTTTTTTATCTGTATTTTTAAATGTAAATCAATATTTCATTTTTTATTGTGATTCAAAATCTTTTGACTATGGATATGTTTGAGGGGAGTGTTGAACATTGTTCTTAATTTTTTGATTCATTTTTCGAGGGGGATTAAAAATATATGTATGATGATAACTGCTTTTATTTTCTTACAGAGCTTAATATCTAATTTTTTGAAAGTTGTGAATTTTTAGGATAAGTGTTTGTCCGTATAAGTCTGAATCCGGATAAAGCATTGTCTGATAAGAACTCAATCCGGATGAAATTGTCTGGAGAGAGTCATATCCGGACAAAGCTATGTCAGATTAAGAGCCTATCCGGATAAAAGGCTATCTAATGAATTCACATCCGGACAAAGATTAGATATAATTTGGACTTAGGTATATCATTTTTGTTATCCGATCAAAGGTCTATCCGGACAAGACTTGTGCGTATTGTTTATTCTTGAGTTGACTTGGATTATTTTCTTTGATATCCGGTCATAGTGTCATCCGAAGATGGTGTAATTTGGTTGTAGTGTCATCCAGAGATGAGCTTATCCATTCAATGTTTCATTCGTATTCTTCGAGTGTTGAATTTTTTCTTGAGTCGTATCCGGACAACCCTTTGTCCGATGATACTTCAATTCGGACAACACTTTGTCCAGATAGGAATGTGAAAAGTCTTTGTTCACCTACATAAGTCTTTGTTGATCTTTAGCAAGTTTGTGAATCGTATTTTGGACTTAATTGAACTCATGTTTAATTCTAATCGTGAAACATAAAACATAAGAACTTAAATTTGGACATTGGCTTTAAGAACTGTAAAGAACTCATAATATCAGACTTAAAATTTGCTTAGAACTTCATTTTTGGATCTTGTTGAATCGTTAATCTTTGATCTTATTTTTGGTAACCGGTTTTGGGATTTCAATAATTCGTTTTTGACCTTAAAATTCTTAACTGGTTTAGGTTAGAAGTTGAGTTCTTGAATGTTAAGAGTTATTTAAAATCTGTGTTTCTTTTTTACCGAACTCAGTCACCAGAGAGGTGACCAGAGTTGAACTCCATTGAGTTGTCCGGATTTGCTATCCAGTTGGAATTTTGTTTTTGTTTTTTTTTTCTAAGTTTTTATTATAGATTTTTTAGGAATATTTTTTACTTAAATTCTTTTAGTTAAATTTTTTTGGTATGTTAAATTTTTTTAGTGTTTAATTTTTTTTAGTTTTATTTTTTTTTCTATAGTGTTAGTATTTTTTTAGTGTTAATTTTTTTTGTAGTACTATAATTTTTGTTAGAATTTTTTTTTGTTTTATTTTTTTTAGTAGCTGTTTTTTAGTTTAGTGTTATTTTTTTAGAGTTAAATTTTTTTAGTTGTTAAATTTTTTAGCTTTTAGTTTTTGTTTTGAATCGAACAAAAAAGCCTTATCGAACTTTTCTTAGTTTTTGGAGCAAAATTAGTAATTTTTGTGTTTGGTTTTTTGTGTCATGTTTTGATATTGTCTGGAAAAAAAAATTCATTTGTGGATCTAATATTTTTTCTTCCCTACAAGAAAAAATGGCTGAGGAAAACATTCAAAACCCACAACGATCCGACGAGGAAATCCATATCCCCTCAGTCAGATCAGACAATCTTTCCCAACCACAAAATAACCCGATCCTCGATGAAACAGTTTTTTCTCAATACCTCTACTTTGATATAAAACCTAATAACCACCATTTCAACTTCAACATGCGTTGTGAATACCCCATAATCCCTGAAATTTTACGAGGTCATCCAATTGCGTATGAAATTTTACGAGGACCTCTTTTCTACTTACAACAGTTCTGGCACACCTTATCTCTATCAAAAGAAGGAGACCAACTTTACTTCGAAGGGCATGTGGATGAGTTCATGAGTCGACTGAATCTTAATAGGCTGAGGAGAATATTAAAATTGCCAACCCCAACTGCTGTTCCCGGATCACAATAGTTTGAAGACTTTGTTTATGATGAGGAATTATGTCGTGACATCATACGACTAGGATACTCACAAGAGTTAACTAATCCGTCACAATTTCGAAGATGTTTCCTACCTTCACTATGGAACCTGCTCTTTTCAATTCTCAGTCGGTGCTTGACTTTAGAAACTGCGAGCATCGACATATGTAGCAGCCCAGTCATGAAATTCTTCCATGGGATCGTCTTCAACCGCAATTACGATTTCGCTGTGGTGATTTGGAATGAACTCACATAATTGGTTCATGCGAAATGATTTCCTTCAAAAGCTAGGAAATTCGCACCATTTCAGAGGTTTCTTCAACTCATAATCAAAGCTAAGATGCGCGCCAATGAAAAAATTCCAGCCAGAGAAACAAGTGAAATTGGCTCGCCTTTCGAGATGTAGCGTATATGGCCATACATTAAAGTTGAAGATATTGATTCGCTAATGAATATACCAGCTGAGTTGATTTCCTTTGCGGATCAGAGTGCTCCATGTGTGCTAGAATATTGGAGAGTTATAGATCCTATAGTTCAACCAAAATCGGTTGAACTTACCCCGGGATCAATCCATGTCTCAAATGTGCGAAAGGGTTTAGAATTAGAAGAGAGTGTTCAGGTGCAAGGGGTACCTAAGCAGGTTACTGAGATAAGAGAAAATGTAATTGAGAGGGGTAGTATGGAGCGGGGAAACTCTGATCGACACCTACTAATAGTACTTCCATAGCTTCTCCTAGCTCGGAAGCTATTGTATCAGACTCGGCAACTCAGTTTGATGAACATGCTACTGGTAATGATGGTGATGATGATGATAATTATGATGATGCTGCTGCTCATCCTGCTGCTCTTGAAACTGTGCACGTTGGAGCTATTATTGACAATCTCGACCAGCTCTTTGACGCCAACCAGAATCACACAAGAATGTCCGAGTCTTCATGATCTTTCATTTGACATAGACTTTACTGAAGACTAAGGAGATTTTTGCGAACTTGATCAACTTTTGAATGATATAAGGCCGGATGAGGGGGTATCAGTTGAAAATTCTGAGAGGTTGTGTGATCGGGAAGGAAAAGAAAATAGTGAGGGAGACTGTGGAACTCAAAAAAAATATAATGTTCCAATCCAAACCGATACACTTAGTCGGGCAACCACATCTTCTATTGACATTCATCCGTTGAGTGTTGATATTGAAACAGACATAGCTAGCCCAGCTATGCAATTGCACGCCCCACCCAGCCATTCTGTTGTTTCTCAACAAGTAACAGTTTCACCTTCTCATGGGGATTTTCCATATAATCTATCGGTTTCTCATTTGGAGAATGTAGATATTGAAATAAGTAGACATCTTGCCCAGTCTACAAATTCGATTCTGTGCACCTAGAGTCTAGAGCCGATATACTTCATAGGTACACATAAGTCTCGAGCATCTGTTGCTCAAACTGCAGTTCTTAGTGAATTTGCCGGAACGACCAGAGTGGAGTCTTTTGACTTTCCAGGTCGGAAGTCCTACCAGTGCTACAATTACGCCAACACTGAACGTTGGCACAATAGTTTATTCAACTATTGTCTCAACTGGTAATCTATGTGATCCAGGTGTTAGCTTTCATGAATTTGTGTCAAGGGAATATTTGGACGACGCCCTAAAGGTTGTTCAGGATTCTATGACTGAAGAAATCTTGAGTTTGAAGAGACTGTTGAAAGGATATGCTCCAATGCCTGAAGAAGCTTATGCATCGTCACCACCGCCCGCCCCTGAACCTTTGAGGGTGATCTACCAATCGATGGACGAGCTTAAATTGTTATTATACACCAAATTAATTTCATCTCAAAATCCAGATGCGGTGGATGCAGATCTTGTCGGCTTGTTACGACAACAATTTGAAAAAAACCCAACAGTTAAGGCCTCAGAGTTTATTGCTCTTCAAAGCGTTGTAGCTTCTAGCTTTTTTAAGCTTAGTTCTACAATTGCTTCCAACATCAAAGCCCTTTCTCTAATGTAGAATTTCCATTGATACCCTTTCTGAATGGGTATCAACCTTAAAGAATACAAGTCGAGCTCAAACCACCTATTTGAAAAGAAGGCATGATGATCAGGACGATCCTGATTAACATGAGAGGGGAACAAACGATAGAGGCTGGTTGAGTCTTCAATCGGTGTTGTGGTGTTTCTAGGGAGTCAGAACTTGAAGAAGTTAGAGAATAAAGTACGGTTCAAGCTGATACAAGTGAACAAACTATTGGTCAGGAGATAACTGTAGCAGCAGATCTAGTGAACGAGCCAATGGTTGAAAAGTCGATGGTCTCCACAGTAGAAACAAGGTTGCTACTGGATCTGTTTGCCAACGTAGGTTTTAATGACATATTTTCAAGAGAAATGTTGATATAGACAATATTGATGATTCAAGGGACATGTTCTTTGACTTTGAAGCCGACATTGACGAAGATGATCCGATCTTCCCATTCCAATCTGATCATCAATCCTCTATTGAACTCCTACCGTAGTGTCTCAAGGTACATTCGATGCCTCTAGGGCAGTACCTGATTTGACAGAGATCTTTTCAAAGAACTATGTACCGTTTGCTATAGCGCTAATGTCCCAGGGTTCGACAGAGCTCGGATTAGAGAACCGTATCTTGAAGACATCTATTTTGCGGTGTTTGTAGGTCATCAAAAAGCATTGAGCGGGGATAAGATACTCAGTATTCATAAGGAAACACATGATTATCGTATCGAGTACAAGCATTTCCTTAAAGCAAAGCGCCAGTTGATAAGTCAAGTACGTACCAGGAACCGGATTGTTTCAATCAATAGTATTGATGCCAACAAACTCATAAGAGTCTGGTATCCAGTATTCACTGTTACTACACAAGATGGTCGCATCTTGACGTTTAGTGATGCTGATTTTCCAAACCTCAATCTCGAAGATATGGAGCATCTATACCACGAGATTCGTGATCTGAGGGTTAGAAGGGAAGGAGTGGTTCTTGGCCTTGAAGCGATCAAGAGATATCTTAAGAGTCATGTCAACCTGTCTTCTGTTATTGATGTATAGATGGGTTTCGAAAGCAATCAGAAGATTATAAATTTGAAGAGACCT
Source organism: Cynara cardunculus var. scolymus (assembly GCF_001531365.2). NCBI lineage: Eukaryota > Viridiplantae > Streptophyta > Magnoliopsida > Asterales > Asteraceae > Cynara > Cynara cardunculus. The sequence goes on along the minus strand of NC_037539.1, from coordinate 19,400,923 downwards.
AACCAAGATATTGATGACAATGAAGACTACCCTTTATTCCTAATACTTGAAGATCCTGAATTTGGTGTTATCTTTGATGATGCTGACAGAGCTAAGATATTTACGAGGTTCAGAGAGTTGAACAAGTACTATGACGGGACGATAAAGATAGTGCGCAGATGTCTTGAAAGAATTAAACCTACTGATGACAAACTGACAAAACGTGAAAGGATGAGTCTGAGAGAAAAGTTTCTTCTGATAAGTGCTCTAGAACTTCTTGATGAAAACCTACAATATCGGAGTGCCTTAAGGAGGTGCGAGACACATTTGGGATTTCGTCGATCTAAATTTACATTGTCTTGAGCTTGAATCCAAAGGGAGAGAATGTTGGGTTCAAAAAGGTGCTTTAAAGATTGTATTCACGCTTGTTTATCCATTTTAAAATTGCTTTTGCCTTTAATGCTTTCGTAGTATAATTAGGTAACTTGTGTTGTAATTAGTGCTAGTCGTCATTAGTAAGAGAAATTGTAATCTTTGAAGAAATCAATACAAAATTATTTGGGTTATAATTCTCTCTACTTTTCTTATTGTTCTTATCAAGATTTATCTGATTTGGAGATATTTGGGACAATCAGTTGAGCTGGTTTTTCATCCAAAGTACTTTAGCACATCAACTTCCAATGGAACATATTCAGCTTCAGCGGTTAATGTGGACACTGAGTTTTTCTTTTTAGTTGTCCAGCTCATCAACTTTCCACCTAGAAGCTGACAGCCACCAGTGATGCTTTTCCTAGTGATTTGGCAACATACAAAATCACTATCTGAATAACCTATTAGGTCAAAACCTGAACCCTTATGGTACTAGAGACCCAAGTTAGGTGTTCCCTTTAGGTATCTGAAAATGTGTTTTACAGCAATCAGATGAAATCTTTATCATAGACATTTTGATGATGTAAATTAATATAGCATTACTTCCGGTATAAATTAATATATTAACGAGCATATGGACATTATGTATATTTGGACTATAGATAATCAAGTTGGACATAAGTAGACACTTATGGACTTAGGACTTATTAATCCCCAAAAGTAGTTTTAAACCCATAAGTGACAGTTTTGGATATTCCTCTTTGATAGGGAATCGTTAAGTCGTGTAGTGACCGGATCGTATCTTTAATTTGCGAAGCTTTGCAAAAGAGTGAGTTTTCACAGCCCCTTTTTACTATTTTTGGGTTTTGGGGGAAAAACATGTATAAAAATAGTGATGATTTGAATGCAATGTTCAATGTGTTTAAATTRTGGATACAAATTGATTTTTTTATGAATTTATGCTTTGAAATGAAAATGTGAATACGAGCACTAACACATTGTACACTAGTATTAGTTGTGTTTGGGTTAATTGAAAAGTCCCATTGGTTACACTACTTATTAACTCGTATGAGCCGATAGTTTAAGTGGATAGCGCTATTTGGATTGACAATCCCACCTTCTGCTAGTGAGTAGGGGTGCATTTAACTAAAACAAGAGTTCTACACATGTGGGGTTTAGTCGCACCGCTAAGGTAGTCCGGTGTGAGTTCTACACATGTGGGGTTTAGTCCCACCGCTAAGGTAGTTCGGTATGAGTTCTACACATGTGGGGTTTAGTTCCACCGCTGAGGTAGTTCGGTATGAGTTCTACACATGTGGGGTTTAGTCCCACCGCTGACGTAGTTCGGTATGAGTTCCTACACATGTGGGGTTTAGTCCCACCGCTGAGGTAGTTCGGTATTAAAGGGCGTAGTTTTCGCAGGTTTAGTAGTGGCCCAACACGTAAAAATTACTTGGAGTACATTGTGCCTCGTATGAAAGTGTTGTGAGTAAGTAAAAGATTTACTCGAATTAATTATTGCTTAAAGATTTGTTGTGGAATAAAAACCTGTGAACTCACCAACTCTTGTAGTTGACACTTGTTTTGACGTGCTTTTCAGGGGTAAGAAAGGCTCAAGGTGGCACTTAAAAGAAGCCGTGTCACAACTATCACCTTTAATTTCTTTTTGTGTTTAATTTACAAACTTGCCTTTGGAATTGTAAACTTTGGTTAATGGTGTAATTAAATTTTAAATGTATGGTTGTGTTTCTTTATACTCTATTGCTATGAGACTCTACCTGCCATACCTCGTGTTTCTGCTTTAGCGGGGTGTGACAGTTTTCAGATACTGAGGAACTCACCACGATTGGTGAGAACTCAGTTGTTGTGGGTAAGGGTTCTTGGGTATAAGCTAAGGGAACATGTACATTATGTACATCTTCTGAGGGCTAAGCCTCAGGTTCCGTAGCTTGAGTTTCTTGGGTTCTTTGGGAGGTTTGGTTTTGTTGGCTTTGAGTTGTTGGAGATCGTGATATAGCGGTTTCCATCATTTGTTGTGCCTGGTTCTCCCCCTCATGGGGACCTAGAACATAATCATCTTGGTCAGGATCGTCATGCCTCTACCTCTTAGGGGGCGGCTTGATGAGCAGGAGGCTCTGCTTCTTTTCTTGCTCAACCTGAATGAAGCGAGATACGCCCTTAGGACCTTCTTTCTTCGAGTCTCCTCCATTAAGCGGAGGAGGGAGTTCGTGCGTGCTTGTTGTTTTTCAAGGCTCTTGGAGAGAGCCTTGGTTAGTTCTACGGCCCTGTAAGCAAACTTTGCACTTATCTCGTTGAACGAGGAGATGAGTGCCTTGGAGGGTGCTCTAAGGTCGGCTTTGGTGGCGGATGTTGAGGTAGGAGGAGGGATGGAGGTTGAGGTTGAGGCGGGTGGTGGGATGGTGATGGATGATATCATGTTCCTCACTTCTGCAGCAAAAGAGGTACAGGCGTCATCGAATGATGGTACTGCAGAGGGGGGTGGAGGAAGGGCTGTTTGTGGTAGTGGGAAATTATGGTGGTTGGGAGTATGGTGAGGGTGGTGTTTATGGTGTTTATTTGGGAGGTGATGGAGGCGATGGCTTCATCGGTCGTAGATGCCTGGGCCGTGAGGCTTGCGAGGGCGGCGATGATGGTTTGGTTGCGGGCGGTGGAGAGGGTGGATATGGTGTTGTGTTGTTGGACCACCAAATGTTGGAGAATCTGGAGGCGTGTGTTTTTGTCCCGCATGAGCCTCGAGGGATGCAAGGGATTTTTGAATCGATGTAAGGTCGATCGATAGAGGGGATTCAACAATCCTTGCCAAGATTAGTTTAAGGTCAACCAAGGACAGCTGAATTAAGTCAGCAAAGGCCTGGAACTCAGCCTTTGTGACCAACTCAAGAATGGGGGTAACCCCTATAGCAACGGATGTTGTAGGTTGTGCCTTAGTTCTAGAGGCGCCTTCGACATTGCCTTGTGTGAAGGTAGGAAGGACTTCCATCATGTCCTTGATAGCCCTCTACTGAGGAACTATCTCTTGATGTTGCGACATTAACTTCTTCTTCATCGGAATCAGAGTCCGATGAAGGGAAGTAGATGTATGTCCCCTTCGCTAGATCAAGTATCAAAGGGGGAGGTGTAGGAACAGAAGATCGCTCTGAACGATCAATGGGGGTTTCAAATTCAGAACCAACACATGCTTCTGTGTGTTTGGGTAGTGGCGAGCTATGAGGCAATGTAGCTCTTATTTATTCATCACCCCCTGTTGGGAGAGAGGTGATGGATGGTGTGGTTCCTCGGCTAAATCATCTCCAGAGGCCCGAATAGTGGCCTCTGGATGGTTGGCTGGGGTTGGGATTGGACTGGGCCGTCCTTGTTCAATACCCCTTTGGCCTTGATCACCAGGGGTAGCAGATTTGGTTGCCCCTGGGGGGGAGGATGGGATGGATGTGTTTATGGGGCCGAGGGATGCTGAAAGAGTGTCATCATCATCATCTTCATCATCCAATGAAGATGACCCCTCTTGTGCTCCCTCGCTTGTATTAGGGGACGACTCTAGATGCTTTGGGATAGCTGGCCTCGGTTGTTGGGCCAACATGGAGCTCTCATACGCCCTACGCCATGCAGATGTGTCTGGGATGACGCTGAGTATTGCCCTGGAAAGGGGCCTTTCAGCGGGATGACCATCCTTCGAGATGGTTGGGCGATGGACGTTCATATGATACTGAGGGTGAACGGTTCTTCGCTCGGCAAGTCGTGCCTCCTCATCGCGTCCCTTATGAATAATGCTAGGAAACGCGAGAAGAGCACCGATGAGAGTTGCTTTCCTGCAGCCACTAACTTGTTTTTCTTGTTGATCGTGGCATGTATTTCATTGTATATCAGCAGGGCGTAGTCCACGGGAAGGTTGAAGAACATACCATACATAATGGTCATAATATTTATGTTCTCGTGGTCCATGCTTCCGAGCTTGCAAGTTAGGGCTCGGTTGAGGATTGAGAAAAACATGTTCCACACCTAAGGCAGGAACTGCCTCTTAAAGTCTGAAGCATTGCGGAGGTCGCGGTTGTAGCCCAACATCTTGATGAAGCGTAAGATGCCAGAACTCGTTGGCAGCTCGGCATATTGTTCGATCCCAAGCTCCTGTCTTGTTTGAATGAATAGAACTTCCGAGATTTTGGCACGGGAAATTTTCATGGAGCATACCATGTCATTTGGGACATCAATGTCCCACATAATCCTGCGGTTCTCGGGGTAGAACTCGCAGGTCTGCCAGTATTCCTGGACGTATTTTACTGGGACCCCATTGTCGGAGAGGGTTAGGGCCGATTGTAGAATGCAGTTTTGAAAGAATTCGATCAAAATGGAAAACCTGTCTTCGTAAAGGTTGGTGCGAAGATCAATGGAGTGATTGTTCGGCTTGATTGGTAGAAAGACGATGGCATGGCTATTGGCGCTAGTCGACTGCACGTGACTATCATTGTTGTTGTGGGATTTGTGCGAAGCGGATGACACCATTTTTGTGAGAAGGTAGTTGCAGATTCGCCTGAGTTTTGTTAAGGTTCTTGAGAGAATATGTGAGCGTAAAAAGGGAAATGATGGGGACGAAGGGTTTAAATAGGTGGGGAATGGGAAGGGTTGGGTAATAAAAAAATAATATTTTAAGGGTGAAAAAATGGTAATGATGGGTTTATGGGACGTTTGGTGCAAAAGGTGACTGTGATGGTTATCGTGAGCCATAAAACCTCCTCAAGATCATAAATGCGCAAGTGGAGGTGGACACGTGTCGAATGGGGGTGGTGTCTTTTGGGAAATGAAGGGTTTCTAGGGAACACCCTTTTTGAATCTGTCAAGCGCGTGTGGGCAGTAAAAGACTTTTGGGATTTTTGAAAATATTTGAAAATGATTACTCTAAAGGATAAACCTTAAGAATAAAGATTTAAATAAATTTTATAATTTTAAAAATTCCACCTTTATTGTAATAAAAAGGTTCTCAATGAAAGATGGGTTTTGAAGAGAAAACAAGTCATGTCAATGGAACCAGAGGGGCTCTGGTTGGTCATGACAATGATTGGGGGGGGGAACCAGAGGGTCTCTGGTTATGAATGATGAATTATTTCATCATTGAATGTTGGGTTTCATGAAACAGACTCTGGATAGACAAACCAAAGGTTCTGGTTGATGATTGTAAACCCTTGGATGTGAAACATACCCTTTATTAAGGACCAGAGGGTCTCTGGTTGAATGCAAGGGATGAAAAACTTCATTAATGTAGCATTTTTGTGATCCAGAGGCTCTTGATAGACGAACCAGAGGCTTTAGTTGGGAAAATGCATACTTGGAAGAACCAAGGAGTTTGAACCAGAGGGTCTCTGGTTGAATGGGGATGTACAAACAGAGATGGGTTTTGTTCAATATGTGTAACGTCCATCTTCCTAATACGCTTAATTTTGTGTTGAAAACATCGACTTTTCGGGTATGGTTCTGATCATTGTGTTCTAACGAAAAAAATTTTCTTTTTATTTTGGAAATATTTTCTGAAGTCTTTTTATTGGAGCTTGTAGGTTATCTCGTTACGAATGCGTAGGTGAAAACCTCATCGAAAACGGAGTCCCGAGCAAAAAGTTATGCAATTTTTAGTGTTTAGGGGTCAAAACAGGTACCCAGCCGGGTCAACCCGACCCAACTCAGGATTTAGGTCGCAAATCATCAACTCATCCCCATTTTCAACCCCGTTTTCTCTCAAAATCAGTCTTGGTGTTCTAAGGTGCGATTACACACACTTGGGAGTTAATCTACCCCTAAATCAAGTGTTTTATCAAGATTATTGAAGGATTTATAGAGAAATCAAAGGTAAAACTCATATTTTATCTTTATTTTGATGGCATGCATAGAGTTTGAGTCCGTTCATGTGATGATTTACTGATGAAATTATGAAATTATGAAATTATGTTAGGAGTAAGTGTTATTATTAGTTAGTATGTGAAATCCAAGGATGGATTGTAAGATTTCTTGAAAATGTGATGTTAGCTCAAAAACTAGTGTTGACTTTTAGGTGTCAAATAAAGATACAATGAAATTAGTAGAAAATTGATGTTATAATCATGGTTTATCATTGATTTATTGTGGAATACGGTAAAAATAAGTGAAACTATGAATTTGGAACTTATTGGGCGAGTATTGGTAATGTTTTGGATGAAAATGGGTGTTTTGAGCATTTGATAGGATGATTACAGCCCTGTTTTGGAAAATCATAGAAAATCATAGAAAATTCGAAAAACTATGAATAAATAAGCCCTAGAAAGGTAAGAGAAAGGGCTACAACTTATCTTTAGATCTGAATTGGTGATTTTTAGTTTTAAAGGGGTTAAACAGCCCTGCAAGTTGAGTATTTATATTGAAATCCAAAGTAGAGTACCTTAATCGAAATGAGGTTTGAGTGAGTTCTGGTTGTGCTTCACTAATGAGACTTTGAATATAACTTCCAGGGATTGTTTGAGCTTGTATGGAAGTCTTGGAGGTGGTTTTCCAACTTTGATTTGGAAATAGGATTCGACCACTTGGTTTGACATTCGGTTTAATTCAACCGAATTTTATGGTAAGTTTACATGGATATGTGTCTATTATGTGCTCTACAGGTGTATGCGTTATCCATATTGTATTTATAATTGTTGTTTCATGGTCACTTCTTGTAATTGGGTTGTTTGATGCATTGTTCATGTGTTGGGCGACGGTTGTCGGACACCTTTGGATCCGGGTGTGACAACCGGAGGGGCTGTCCCTACTCATCTGTCCGGGGATGGAGGATGGTTATTGCAGGAAGATGGGTAGAGGGTTTGTACACTATCCGAGAGTGGACGGACACGGATTGGTCAGTCAAGCCTAATATTTGTCTGTTGTTTTAGACTTAAATTATTGGTTAATGTACTAGTTGTGCATAGCGTGATTTTGATTATTGAAGTGTTTGTGTTATAAATTCATTTGATTGTCTTTGTTGTTTCCTTAAAAGTCTATTTCTCGTTAACACATGCTTTTGATGAATATTGACTCTTATACTTCTAGATTTTCTTATAAATGTACTTACATGAGTCATGATGTGCATGATATCCATTTAAACTCACTAAACTTTGTTAGCTTATCCTTTTAGTGGTAAACCTTTCAGGAAAAGTAGCTAAGAGTAAAGGGAAAGTTGTAGATCGTTAATGGTTCGTGTTGGAATCGAGGACCGTCATATTTTGGTTAACGGTAGTTTATGCTTTTGGATAGTATTTGTCACTCTTTCTGGGTTAATTTTTTTTTTTCCGATGAATACTTTCGGCCCTTCAGATGTAAATGTTGACATAAAACTTATCTTTTGATGGTAAATATATATATGTATCCCGTATATTATTGAGGTTGAACTTGAAATTTAGCTTAAGATATATCCGTTAATTGAGGTTCGGTAATTTGTGTGTTACAAATATGGTATCAGAGCAATGGTTTAAGTGAACTAGGTACCAGAAATGGTATATGGACTTAAACTTGGGCAATGAGATTGTATAGTAACCAAGTTTGATTTATACGGGATACGGACCATAGGAAAGATCTAAGTGGGTAAATGAGCATTTATTAGTATGTTGTTTAGTATTTTGGGTTTTTTTTTGTCGTTTCCAGAATGATGTCTGCTCATGATGATCATGCAAGTCATACACCAACGAACCCGGATGTTGGTAGGCATAACCCGGATTTAAATGAGGGTGTCGAAACCTCACGCGTTCACTTGGAAACTGGTCCACTTTTCGAGGAGGATGCCCCTTTTATCTCCTCGTGGTGAACGACTGATGAAGCGGGTTACCGATTTCGTGCGGCAAGTTCTTAATGAACATCGAAAGGAGGATATTGTGAAAGGGAAGCGGGTTGATACGGGAGTCATTTCTCAACCTAAGTCCACCCAAACTTCGTATAAAACATTCAAAACTAGTGGAGCAACTGAATTAAATGGGGTTTCAGATCCAATTGTAGCTATCGAATGGCTACTGAACACACAAAAATTGTTTCGGATCTCCAAAGTCTCTGAAGAGGATAAGGTTAACTATGCGACTGCTATGTTTATGAGTAGTGCATTGATATGGTGGGACGCAACCTACAAGTCTCAGAATGAAGCTGAGCGAAATAATTTAACTTGGGAAGGCTTCAAAACCATTTTTCACGAACAATACTGTCCCCCTGACTTACTGAAACGGTTGGAGAAAGAGTTCATTGACATTAAACAAGGAGATTTGACTGTGGTGCAGTATGAGACCCAGTTCAATATGAAGGCACGTTTTGCCTCACGTTTCGTTACTGTTAGCTCCATTATTCATCTCTTGTAAAAGTATAGAAAAAGTATTCTACAAGTCTTGACAGAAGGATATCTTCCACAGAGGACAACAGAGAACTAATGACAGAAGCCTTATATTCGAGCAAGTAAAGTGTGACAAAACCTCTGATGTCTCTCACAGAGGTTCTGGAAAATGGTCCTCTGTCAATAAGAACATGCAAGTCAATTACAGCAGAGCCTCTGAGATGGATCACAGAGGGTCTGCGGATTTTGTCTTCTGTGAAGATTATGTTCCAACTGTTTTTCAATGGTTATTAGCTGCATGTGCTTCTCACGTGACTAGGACTTAATCGACTTTATTTGGACGGCTTAGATGATTTCACGCGTCAAGATCTTGTCAGTAAGGTCGTTAGGAACTAGTATAAATAGCAGCTAAAGCCTTTGTAATCAGTGTGCTTCTTGTATTGTAATCGTCAAATTTTCAATTGAATGGATTGAAAAACATTTGAAGCAATTCTCCTGCATTCATCTTCTTCCTCATCTTGACTGTGTGTTCTTGATTTATTTACTCTGTTCTGTTCTTATTATTGTTTCCGCTGGACTTTAATCATCTTAGAGTTCATTCAGAGTATTTGATCAATATCAAAGCTGAATTTAAAGGTCCAACAATTGGTATCATAGCGGGAATTGAATTCTTATTCGATTAATTCTGATTTTGATATTAATCTGTGTTTTCTAGAACACCAGTTTTCTTCAGATCAACCCTGTTTCACTCACTATTAAATCAAATTTCAATGGCGAATTTGTTTAATACCTCGTTCATGAGTACTGGATCTCAATCAAAACCTCTCACGCTTATCCGTGAGGAATATCCGCAATGGAAAGTGTGCATGATAAACTTTTTGGAGGGAATTCACCCCAGAATGTGTGAATTTCTCTACAATCCTACATATGTGCCAATGATTTTAATTCCAAGAGTTTCAGGTACTGGTACAACCCCTGAAGTTCATGAGCACTATGAGCCCAAACCAATCGGAAATTGGAACGATGATGAAAAGGTATTAGTGGAATTGGAAAGCAAATGCAAAAGGATGTTGATCATGGTTATACCACATGAGATCTTCAAATGTATTGATCACTGCCATCTGTCTATGGACATTTGGGCAGAATTAGAAAAACAGATCGGAGAAGGGAAGAAGACTCTCGAGAACAACCGAGCCATTAGTATTGATGAATATCAAAGCTTCAAGGCTAAGGAGGATGAATCTCTGTCAGACACAGAGGATGAGATCTTCTGTGGGATGACAAATATCGACTCAGACTCCTCTTACTCAAATGACCAAGAGGTTTCCACTTCTTACTCTTCTGAATCAATTGATAATCTTGATTCATGTCATTTGGAACATTACAAGCTTAAAGAAAAACTTTCTCTTTGTGAAAAAGAAGTCATTCTTCTCACAGAGGAAAGAAACAGATTTTT
>NC_037539.1:19381282-19390696 GCF_001531365.2 Cynara cardunculus var. scolymus | reverse complement strand
AAATTACTTCGTTATTGTACATAAATTAAATTATAAAAAAATTGGATTAAAAAATTACACAAAAAATGAGGAATTTCAAATAGTTAATTTCATACTAATATCGATATATTTTTGTCAAATTTTTATGATATCGTCAAACATATATTTTATTCAAAAATAAAAACATCATCGCTCTCTCAAAATCACCTAATGCTATATTATAACATCAACTGAGATAAAGAATAAAATAAAATATTAAAATCACGATGTATCTCGCTGCATTACGCGAGTACACTTCTAGTATTCATAAAATATAGATAAAGATATTTTATAAATATTAAATTATAATCTGAATATTAAATATATATATATATATATATATATATATTTGAAATTATTAAAAGAATACTCGTACAATGCAGCAAGATTCATCTTGATTTTAGTGTTTCTTTTTATTTTTTTTGTCTCTGTCAATGTTATAACACGAGTTTATATGGTTTTGAGAAAACGATAACGTTTTTATGTTTCAATAAAATACTAGTTGTGTACCCGTGCAATGCGGCCGGAGCCATGAATTTTAACGATTTTGAAGTTCCATTGGTTTTATAAGATAAGATTTAACAATGATATAGGTTACACTTGGTCTTTACATATTAATACAATTTGAATAAATAAGAGTTATGGTTCCAATTATAGACTATCGATGAAAAAAATTGTATACCAGTTTAAAATCCAATATATTTAAAATCCAACATATTTAAACGACTCCACAAATGTGTTCGATTTACACCAARABMAAAKAMCCAAGAAACTTGAGTTTTAAGATAAACACTCAAAACCAATAAAGAAAACTATAAATTTCATATATTATAAGCCATGAAAAGACCAAAAAAGATGGGTTTTAGAATGAAATTTCAACTGTTTACCCTCTTTCTTGTTCAGAAACTCAGATTAATTCAAAAAATACATGTATATATATATTTCACAAAAAACCCAAGAACATATTAATTCATAATATAGTATACAGTGCAATTTAGACAGCCTAACCCCAAAATATATAGTATATATATAAATAAATAACTATAAAGGTATAAATCGTAAATATTAAAAATATTTTTTCACAGTATATATAATATATAATAATATAATAAATTCAAAAACTATTCAATATTGGACTCATTTCGAAGGTATTAACGAGACGATTATAATTGTGTAACTTGTTAAAAAAATGTATTTTTTAAACATGTTTTAATTGATATACGATTATGTATGTTAATTTGATAAAGGTTTAAAATGAAACATTTAAAAGTAAAAGACGTAAAATAAATTAATTAATTAATTATAGGGGTATAAAGTATAAATTTAAAAAAAATCGGTTGTGAAAGGGTAAGTACATGTGGGGAGAGAAGTGGGTGAAAAAGTGAAAAAGTGAAAAAGTATAAAGGGTATCTTGGTCATTTAGTATTTTAAGACTTTAAGACTTTTGTTAAATTTGTTTAATAAGATAGTATAGATAAATTTGAAAATCCCATAAAAACTTGAAAAAAATATCGATATTGAAATCAAATTAAGTATTTAAAAATTCTTGTTTTTTGTGTAATTTTTTTAATTTAATTTTTTATTGTAATTTAATAATGAAGTAAATTGTTTCCAATTTAATAACATACATTTTTTATAAAGATAATAATTAATGATTCTCTTAAATTAATAATTTTTCTAATTATATTCTAAATCTTTTATATTTAAAGTGAGATGAATATTCTATATTTGGGTATGTTTATCTGTAGCTAGTTACACAAATTCAAAATGTAGGTTTAATAAGTTGTATTTACGTATAATTTATTTGTAATTTTGAATTGTAAGTAATATACATTAATAAACAAAATTTTATCCATAAAAATGGTTTTTAAGAGTTTTTGTTAATTGTTTTATAATATATTAAAATGACACTCGCACAATGCAGCGATATACATTCGATTTTAATATTTTGTTTATTCCTTTTTCTTTGTCGATATTATAATATGGTTTTATGTGTTTTTAATAAATCAATAATGTTTTATTTTTGAATAAAATAGAATTTGAAGATATCATAAAAATTTGAAAAAAAATATAAAAGTTCTATTTTTTGTGTAATTTTTTAATTCAATTTTTTTATTATAATATATTTAGATCTAATAGCAAAGTAATTTTTTTTAATGATATAATTTTTTTGTGTCATTTTCTTAATCCAATTTTTAGATTTTTTTTATATTTAAATGAGAAGTTTATTTTGTATATGATTATATTTATCAGCAGTTAGTTACATGAATTCAAACAAACAGTTTTAACAAATTGTATTTATATACATTTACTTACAATCTTGAATTTTAAGTAATATGTATCAATAAGCAATATTTCATATATAAAAAATGGTTTTTAAGTGTTTTTATCAAATGTTTAATAATATAGTATAGATATAGATTTAAAAATTAATTTAACTATTGTGAATAATTAAATAAACATATTTTTATTATTTAAAATAAAAACTACTAAAAAATATAAAAACTTGTATAAAAAGTAAAAAAAAAAATGAAGCAATATATATATATATATATATATATATATATATAGGGTTGGGTTCACGTGAGACCAGCCTGTTTTCGTGAGACTCGTGAGACCACATTTTTACACATAAACTTCACAGCAAAAACACTGTAAATGTTAAAAAAAAGTCGAACCTTCACAGCAAAAACACTGTGAAGGTTAAAAAAAGTCACCTTCACAATATTTTGCTGTGAAGTTTCAAGTGTAAAAATTTGATCTCACGGGTCTCACGAAAACAGGCTGKTCTCACATGATCCCAAGTCTCTCTCTCTCTCTCTATATATATATATATGTATATATATATTATTAACCTATATTTCTTAAATCAATTCTAACTTGTATAGTTTATAGATTTATTAACATAAAAAAATTATTACTAAACAAGAATTTATGTTTAAACTCATGTTCTTGTCAAACATTTGAGTTTTTATTAAAAAAAAGCCTTTGTTCCACATTCGAAGTTCTTATATAAACCCAAACAAAAATCTAAACAAAAACATTCGTCTCTAAAAGTTGATAATATAGGTACATTAATTAAAAGTAAAGTTGTCATTTGACTAATTAAAAAAATATAATGATCTATTTATATCTAAAATTATGTCATTTATATTGTAGACATTTATTTTAAACAAAGTGAATTAATATTTAAACACACATTAAAATATAATATAATTTTAAATTACAATAAAAATATACACTTTACTTTTATTAAATAATTCAATTTATCAAAATAACATGTGGAAATATAAAAAAGATAATTATCAAATTTATTTCATAAGTATTAACTTATTTTTTTATATCTTTAAACCTAATCATCAGTATAAATCAACAAATTGAGATATTTATAAAAATGGGGTGAGTTTATTTATTATGATTTCTATATTTATGAAAAATTATGAGAATTCATTTACTATGATCAATATTTTCTATTAAGAAATAATCGAGATATTTACTGAATCAGATATTTGTTAAACTAGGTGAACAATTAAGATCATCTCATATAATTTATACTATGGTAGGATTTATTAATAAAACCATCTCTATACAAGTTATAAATATTTTTTATAAGTTTATTAAACTTAAATACAATAAAGTATTAAAAACAAAACAACACAATATGGGTTCTTATTAAACAATATGGGTTCTTATTAAAGTGAGAAACATGCATCCATAACGATTCTTATAAATAGTTTAAAATCCGTTTAGTTTGCACGAATGAAATGGATTTGAAGGGATTTATATATCGATATCCATTATTTCTATCTCATGTTTGGTTTGTCGGATTGTTCGGATTTGAAATCCTAGGAATTATTTGAAATCTTTGAAATATAGTATTTTGAAGTTCCACGAGGGTGATTGGAATTTCATGGAATTTCATAGGATTTCGTAGGATTTCTATATAATAATGTTTTGAAATATATTTAAAACACTTGTCTTTTGATAATTCATTAACAAAAAGATAATTTATTTATTTTTAATTATTGATAATTTGTTTTATAAATGACATATAAAATATGGAATTCCGTTTCATCTCAAATCCATCAAACCAAATACATCAAAAATTTTAAATCCTTTAAATTCCGAATTTTTCTATAAAATCCAAATCTTTTAAAACCATTCTATAAAACTAAAGACCCCTTGCTTTCGCATAACCTTATACCATGAATGCCTTTTGTTTTAATCATATTTGGTTAAACATTAAAGTTAACTCTTTTTTCTAAAAGACTCTAATAATTTTTAATATCATCATAGAATAAATACAAGATATTAAAATGTAACTTGATTATAATCATTAAAATTATTCACAAAATATTAACTGTAATTTATTATGAAAAACAATATATTGCATTTATTTATTTCTTCAAAAATAAATAAAATATCTTTTTTTTATACTAGATTACAGTTAATATTTAGTAAACAATTTTAATGATTATAATTAAATTATAAAAGCATCTTCAGCAGCTATGTTGTTTTAAAAAAAATTGACATCAACAACTACGTTAAACTTTGCTAAAAAATGAGTGAGAATGAATAAAAAAATTAAATTTGAAAAAACAATATATCATATATGTTGAAAATGTTGTAATAGATTAGTGGTTTTAGTTTTTGATCGAAATTAATTTGTTTTATTATTTTTTATTAATTTATTTTTAAGATAATTGTGATCAACTTTTTGGAACTTTTATGATTAATCTATATTATATTATAAAACATTTACGTAGAAGTCTTAAATACAAATTATAATACATAACGTATTAACTTTTAATGCATATTGCTTAAAATTTAAGAGTACAAACTAATGATGCGTTAATACAAGTTAATAAAGCTTCTAACTTTTTGTTATCACCCCCAAACCCACCCACAATGTTCATCAATATCCATTTTTCTTAAATATATGTCTAACTAACTAATATCGATAATGATCAATTCTAATTAATGTTTATCTCAATTCTTTATTTTTTTGTTAGTATTTGTTTATTTATATATCTCTAAAAAATTAGATGACTTTGACTTCTTCATCTATGCTTAATTCTTCAAAACCCTAAATATTTGGACTGTATTTTCCCATCTCTATTCTTGAACTAGTTTTGATTTTGATCTTTTGTTGGCAGATGCATTGGTAACATTTTTAAACTCAAGAGTTCAAGCCTCATCAAAGGTAAAATATAAACTTGAAAAAAAGTAGTGATACTTGTACCGATATAATTTTGATTTTGATCTTTTGTTGGCATATGCATAAGTTAATTATGGTGACTTCTTGGATTATATGTATTTTCATGCTATAGTATAGAAAGGTTAAAGTTTCATAAAGTGGTAAATTTTGGTGGATGTCTGCTTCGAATATGGCCATGACCTATTATCTATACTATATTATAAAAGATTTGATAAAAACTCTTGAAAACAATTTTTGATGCATTAAGTATTGTTTATTGATGTATATTACTTAACACTCAAGATTACAAGTAAAATGTGCGTATCTACAACTTATTATAGCCCCATGTTTGAATTCGTGCAACTAACTGCAGATAAACATAATCAAATATTGGATAAATATCTCATTTTRAATACAAAAAATCGAAAATATACTTAGAATAATTATTGAATTCTAACATAATGCTAATTATTATCCTTATAAAAAACTAGATTATTAAACCAAAAATAGGTGACTTTATTATTAAATCTAAATTAAATTACGATAAAAAATTGAATTAAAGAAATTACACAAAAGAAAACAAAAAATTTTAAATATTTAATTTGGGACTAATATCAATATTTTTTTTTTCAAAAAATTATCATACATTCAAATTTATATTTTATTCAAAAAATAAAAACATTATCGTTTTTTTCAGTACCACATAAAATCATATTATAACATCGTCGAAAACAAAATAAAATAGAACAATTAAATCAAGATGTATCTCGTTGCATTGCACAAATACCATTCTAGTTCACTTAAAATAAAAATACATTCAATTCAATTCAATATATCACAAATATTTATTTAAAAAGATATCCAATCATCCCTTGTGCCGACGGCAAGGGGGGGGGGGGTCCTTGAAAAGTATCATACAACACTGTATCACATTCTCTCGTTTCCAAAAATATCCGATCATTTTTAGCTTATTTAATTTAAATATTTTGAAATTATTTTTCGAATAAATCTACTTTAAAGTTAAAAAAAATATTAAACTTTATTAGAGTATCGCTATCATATGATCTATAATTTGTTTAAAGAATAAAAAGTTAAAATGTATAATATTTTTTATTTTAGATTTTATGACATTAATTATATTATTAAAATATTATTATAATTTTGTTGTTTTAGTATGTATATTTTTTAAATTTTATATATATTTTATTGACGAAAATTGGTGTAAAATTTGATACAAACAATAAATCTTCTCCAATGAATAACACCAATTTTTACACCATAAGGTGGCATTTCATTGGTAGAATGTTTTTTAGATAAAATGAAATATGTCAAAATAATTTGACTTTCAATGAATTTGAATGGAATGTTGTTCGATTTGACTACATGTTTGGTTGACAGACATTAAAATAGAACCTGTTAAAAATTAGAATTTGTTTGCTTAGTTTACATAATGTAGTATTGAAATTGAAATGAAATGTATATTGGTAAATGACAAAATATCCTTTTTCTGAATTTCTTTAAAAAACTAAAAATACTTTAATAATAAAATCATTTAATGTGAAACAATATAAAATATACAATCCAAATATAACCAAAAACCAAAGAATGTCACTAGATCGATATTAAAATTATTTAAAGATAGTTAATTCGTTATCATGTAAAATAAATAAGTGCTTATTATATTAATTAAAAAAGTTAACTATTATACAAAATAAATATTAAAACAAATTTTGTTAAAATATATTTAAAAAGAATAAAATAAAAAACAAAAATATTAAATTAAATTAAATAAAAAATAAAATAAGAAAAGAAAGTATTAAATTAAATTAAATAGGTTATATTTGAGTTAAAAGGTATATTTGAGATTATGAAAATATAACATTTCATTCTAACAAAATGCCAATTTATTGTGAAAACAATATAAAATTCCCTTATGTGTAGAATTTGATGGATTTTGAAGATTAGTTCTTTAAAAAAGAACGAACTAATGCCACCTAAGTATATTCTTTTTTATCTTCTTTGTTTGGTGTAAAATTTATGTATAAATAAATAGTATTACACCAAATTTTGTATGTTACTATTCATTACACCAAATTTGGTGTCCCGATTGGAGTAATTTAGCATCAAATTTGGTATTTGATGTAAAATTTGGTGTTCCCGTTGGAGATGGTCTATTTCTTTTTCATATTTTTTCTATTTTATAGAATAATATAGATAAATATGTTGAAGCAAAATTGTAAAAACCAAAAAAAAAAGGAAAGAAATTGGTAGTCGTTAAATTTCAAGGACTTGTAGTGTAAATACAATCAAAGTGAAGAGTTTAGACCTTAAAATTGAATGTAATTTAATGATAGGAAACCCAATGGTCATGCCTACAGCCATTAATCTTGGCTTATCGTTTCATATTCCGTGAAACCGCCGATGACTTAGTATAAAATGGGAGTTTGTAGCTTTATCTGAAGTTTGGGGTCAACAAGAAGAACTATTGTGAGAAAAGGCGACGGTGGACGCTGTAATGAGAGTCGACGGTGTTGTACATCACATATAGTACGAAGCCAATCGAGAGACGCTAGCCTCTTCAGAGAACGGTTTGGATTACAACTTTTACAGTGAGTTACACGTGATTTATTTTTAAAATGGTTGCATGCCTTATTTATAATTATCCACAAGCTTGATTGAAGTTTTTCGAGATTTTTGATATGCTATATATGCATGAAAAGTTCGATATTTTTATAATATGTGTTTTGAGTACTTGTGTGTTAATGGGGATGTACTACGATATGATTTTGCAAAGACGAGCATGCTTTGTGAGCTTGTCTGAGCCGTAAGTGCGGACATGCTGTGTGAGTTCGCCAGGTAATGCTGTGTGAGGTAGACATCTCCATGACGCCGTTGCTTTGTGATGTAGACACGCACTAAAATATCTTTATTTTGTGAAAAATATTATTCTCATCAAGGCATGCTAATTTATGAAGCTTCGTGAAAATTGTTTATTGTAAAAGTTGTTGTTCATGCATGAAAACCGTGGATTCACTGGGTTTAAAGCTCACCCAAAACTCTTTTAAAACTCTTTCACTCAGGCGGCTATTAGACTGGAAAGAAAAGTTGAATAAAGAGAGATATAAGGATTAGCATCAAAGAAGGGCACGTGCATTGTTATATAGAGGAAAGTATGTTTGTCAAGATTGTAATGTTAGATGATGATATAATTTATAAGATTAGAGATTTTATTTACCCTGCAATGTAAGTGTTTGATCTTGAGATAGTAGTTATGTTATATATAAGTATTCGAAATTTTGGGATGTTACAAAAATAAAGAATAAATGTAACAACCACAAACCTAAAATAGACATTTCATAATCTTTGCCAAACCGACAAGTACTTATACTAAAATAAGTCTACAAATTCAACATGATCCCAAGACTTGCATCAGAAATAAAATAACACTTCTAACATTTATCACAAGAAACTAGAAATAGGTTCGAGGCGACTATCTAACTAGAAGAAAGCACCCTCACTTCAAGTCTCTAGCTCACACCTTTTCCTTGCCTTGCTAGAGCTCTCAACATGGTATCTCTCTAAAAATGTTTTCAGTTTTATGAAAATGAGGGTTAGACCAACGGTCTAGTGAATCCCCCTCTAGTACCAAAGGTTCACACTTTGACAATTTTATAGAACATAATGAGAACAACCAATACATACACACTGAAACTATAGAACACCCACACCGGTTGCAATATTTGAACGGTTTAGGGTCACACACACCTGTGACCAATCAATCGGGCTCACACCTACCCTTAAACATAAAAAGAAATCATGTGCTACGTTTGGGTATACACCTCCCATATGGTAAAGCATTCACACACTTACATTTGCATAAAGGGAACACGCTTTAATACTCACTTGTCAATGACTAAAACTTCCCAATACAAGTGATACGATAATAAACACTTTCCACATGAATAAAAAACAAAAACTAACCTGAAGTGAAAGCCTAAATGCACACCCTTAGGTTAGGATCACACCAACCGAACATTTGAATTAGGTCATCCAAATGATGAGTTATTTCCTCAATTATAACTGATAGGATCGATTAACTCAGTTTTGGATATTAATCACTTACTCTGGATGATCTATTTGACAGTATTAGTGCAGCAGAAGCAATAAGAACAAGCAGAGTAATAATCAATGAAGAACAC
>NC_037539.1:19378774-19380662 GCF_001531365.2 Cynara cardunculus var. scolymus | reverse complement strand
GAGATAAAAGTTCATCCTCTGAAAAGAATTATATAAGGAAATTACAAAACTGAATTACAAAATTGTGAAACATAGGCCTAAAACTGGTACAGAAGGTTTATCAAACGACAGATTCTGGAAAATCGTCTACTGCGTATAGCATATCAGACTTGATTGTTCTATAGACGTTGAAGATCCATTCTCTGAAGTTGATTTGCATTTTGATCGCCTCCAAGATGCGAGACACTTCGTTCAGCCTTAGATGTCCTTTGTCCACTTCTGCCGCTGCCCTTCTGAAAATCCATTCTAGCGTCTCTGTTGAGTACTTGTGTGATTCTGTTGGATCATAGAACCTTAGGATTTCATCCTTATTCAAATACACAAACCCAAAAGTAGGGTTGTGAATAATGGAGTTTGGATGATACCTAAGTATCCAACCAGGCCTCTGTAAGGAGGGGAGATCTTTAGATCTTTTTGGACTAACCTGACCGCTAGCTCGAAGTCCTTCTGGCTGTAATATCTTACTTGTGCGCGCATGACCTCAAGCAACCTTCTGAGCGATATTGAGTAGCTTGACCTCCTCTCCATGTAGATGATGAGAATTTTGTGCATGTAGATGACATCAAACACACAGAGGTTGTGGAGGTCAGCGTCTGTGAATGTATACAGGTTGCCATCTTCCCTCCTTACTACATACTGAGCATAGAGCACTTTCTTCTTTAGCATTGTCCTTGGAGAGATTATCTCTAGGGAGGTGATCATGTGCTCTGAGAAGACTTGCTCACGAGGCCTTGTGAGCTTAGAGAACTGGAACTTGGCTGCGGCAGAAGGGATCCCTGTGAGCTCTGGATCATAGGGAGGCTCTGTGTCTGCTGCAGAGTACCTCGACACTTGAATTTCTTCCAAAGTAGTAACAGGCTCTGTTCTGACTTTTGGCATTGGAATCTTGCTCATAGATTCGAATATTTCAGACACCCTTCCTACCGTGGCGGACTCTAGCACCTTGGCTTCTTCTTCTTCCAGAATTGGCCTCTGGGTTGACCCCTCTGCAAGGATGGGTTTGACGGTTCCTTGCAGAGCGTCAAACGTATCCGTAGACGTTTCTTGGACTGGTGGGAGTTGTGATGAAGGGCCTTCTCCTTCTTTGTGAGGGATGGGGCCTCTGCCCTTCTTGGCTTGAGCCTCTGCCAGGGATGCCTTTAAAGCTTCGAGGAGCGGCTGGGTCATCTCTGTAATCTTCTTCGTTTATTGGTTGTGGAGTCTCTGTACTAGACGACGACCCCTTCTGTGGTGACTCTATAGCTATGCCTTTACCTTTGCCTTTGGGCTCTGGAGCCTTTTCCTTGCCTTCAGAGAACAAGGCAGCTGTAGAGTCCATAATTTTGACGCCTCTGGCAGGAGTCTTCTTTAGCTCTGGTTTCTTCTCAGCCTTCTTCTCCCCCTCATGATGATCACGATCATCACCTTCTTGATCGTCATGGTTCGTTTTGGCTTCTACCTTGCATGTATCCAGGGGAGCCTTCTCCAACCTCTACAAAATTTTGGTGGCCGCATTCTTCATCTTCTTTATTGCCTCATTTGCAAGCTCAGAGGCGTGATTGATGTCTATCTCTGTTGACCACTTCAGTTTGGAGACGCTTCTGTAGATCTCGCTTCTGAGGAGGTCACCCTCTTTCACGAGTTGTGATGTGCAGTCTCTGATTGCTGTATTGGAGGCACGAGCCTCTTTGAGAAGACGGTCTGTAAGTTTGCACACTAGATTACCCAGAGCTTCAACCATGGCATCAATCTCTCTGCGGGTAGCAAGGTGATTGATGTTGGCCCTTGAGGACTTGGTATCAATATCGTATGTTACCGTAGAGGAAAACATCTGCTTGATTTCGTCTTTGAGAGAGGAGTAATCCGTGTA
>NC_037539.1:19364743-19378674 GCF_001531365.2 Cynara cardunculus var. scolymus | reverse complement strand
AAGTGTCCGTCGCAAATCCGTCGCTGATTTCCGTCGCTGATCCGTCGCTGATAGCATTACCTACGACATTTTGACCGACGGAGTATCAGCGACGGATCAACGACGGAARVSRCTTTCAGCGACGGATCAGCGAGGGAATTTTCCCTCGCTGATACCCAACATTTTTGTAGTGATGGTCAAGAATGAAGTGCCACTAGATTGGTGAGTGATACAGATCATGAATCCAGTCAAAAGTCAAAGCTACTGTTACTTTAACAATTAACATCAATCCCAAAAACAGTTTTGGTTTTTCTTATGGAAACAAATAACAGGTTTCAACGTGTATATATAGAGGTTTGTTGGTTTATATCAACAACAACCACGAATACGCATTTGAAGGCCGGTGGCTTCCTCAAAATTATCATCTAGAAAACTTTGAATTCAGAACGTTAGATCTTTACATCCTCAAACTCATAGGGGTGTTTTTGTGGTTCTAAACATTCACCTACTTATAAAGGTTTGTATTGTCCATCTAATAACTTAGAGCATGTTTATCTATTGTTAACCGGTGTTGATTTCACGACTCACTCAGTCAACACCAACTAGCTATTACATCAAAAGACCGATTTGAGTGATGATGCTAACCGAGCATCCAGTGGCCGATCCAAAAACTTTTGTGCTTTGTGGCACACTTAGAAGTGAAGTGGCAAAATAATTCGATAATCTCATTTGAACCAAGAAGGTCTTGGGTTATTCGATTTTCGACTTGCACATTTCAATTAACCGATCGGAAAAACATAATTTACTCGCTTTGCTTTTTAGTTATTTTTTTTTACTATTTGGATTAAACTGAATAACACATTTTACTACTACTTATTTACTCTATTGTTCGTAAACCAGAAACAAGCTAGTGAACACATTAAACATTAATATCGATTAATATGTTGGCACTTGGTACTAAGGCAATTTGTAACAAAACTAGTGAAAGATAAATCAAAATGCTTAATAGTTAATAAACATATAAACTATTAGTCCGTAGCAAGAAACCTGACAGGAGGCCAAGAAATTGTCAACATATTATATTAAGATAGTAAGAGGAAAAAAAAACTAGCAAACCAAAAACAAACCCTAAAAATCAGTTAGATCAACATTACTACCATACCATTTTACCAACAAAATGAATTAGCTTTAGGGTTAAGTTCAATAATTGGGGGCACTAGCTTTTATTTGTTGGGGACGTAATAGAAAAATTGAGGTATATATATTTTAAGTTAACACATCATTTATCTATTGGGGGCAAGTTCCCCCCTACTCTTATGCTCTAAATCTGCCCTTACAAGCACCTGTCCGCATTGTCATTTCGTTTTTACTGGGTTAGCATAAGATGATACTTTAATGTATTTTATCTGTAAACACTTACGATAAAGTATTTAGTAAATAATCATTTTCAGTCAAAGCTTACTAAACCGAACCTCTTACCCATATGTAAAATGATTACAACTTACTAATAATGTCACTCAACCTGGAATTAAATGTTGCAAGTTTGATTCCTTTTGACTCTCTTTTAGTTTTTTTTGGTAACAACTGAAATTAGTTTTAAAGAAAACATCACTTCGACTTTGCAAAAAGAAAAAAAAAAACACCCCTTGTAACCCTCGAGGGTTAGTTCACTGCCAAAAAAAGTCTTGGGACTACGAGGCTCCTCCCGTAGGTCACTCGCCCCATAGGGTCAATGGAGAAGCGCAAGTTGGCCAAAACACTCATTGTTATAAAAAAACCATTTGTATGCCATTTTTAAATAAGTCTTACTTTTTGTAATTTATTTTGTTTCCATTGATATTATGCTAGCTATTTAGTGTCCTCGCTTGGAAATTATTTTGGATCCCCCTATGCTACTCTTCCCAAAGGCATTATTACCCGGTTAATTGATATAAGACCTCGTGTTGTTGTCTATTTCATAAAACAACTTATATGGTCTTGAAAAGAAGTGAAATAGATACGTCAAAAGAAAATTGTCCAAAATAACCCCCCCCCCCCCAACTCCACTTTTATAGCTACCTTTCTACTCAGTTAACGGAAATAGCAGAGATTTTGAAGATAATACTTTATAACTTGTGAAATCTATTTTTTATGAATTTAATATTCATAAAATAAAACTTTTCAAATTGCTAAAATAGTACTTGCAAAATGATCGTGTGGAAAAGATAGGGTTTGAATCTACATGAATTGAGTTGGGATCGGACGTACACGTGGCACATTCGCAAGTTTCATAACCTATGTGTCTTATTGTCCAAATAGCCATTTCAGACCTCCTAAATTCATTATATAGCCATTTTTCTACTTAATTTATCGAAGTATCTTTATGTCTTAATTATTAATTGTTATTTAAAAATTACATAAGTTTAGCAACAATAATAAGTACATTAAAAATTAAAGACGAATACATAATATAATTATTGATTATTTACAATTTAAAACTATTATTAATATTGTTAATTGTTAATCATTCAAACTTATTTGCATTTGTGTTTTATTCAAACTTTAAACAATATATTTGTATTTGTCATAAAATTAAACAGCCTAATCTTTTTATTTTATTTAAAATTTAAAATTAAATGAGTCAATCCAGGTTCAACCAATTCATTTAACAAGTTGGATCGAAAAATCATAAACATGTCAATCCGTTGTCAACATATTTAGGTAACAGATCGGGATGGATTGAAAATCTCAACTCATTTAATTAAATAGATTGGGTTAGGGTGAGATTTTTAACCTATTTAATAAATGGGTTGAATCCGAACCCAATCCAACCCGACATATTACCACCCCTAGTTATAAGTGGTTTGTTTTGAGTTAAAAGATATTTAGGTAATCAATTTTTAAAAGATCGTTGGTTTATTTATTAAAAAATCGTCTAACAACTTAATCATTAAAAATATGAAAGTTTAATGGTTTATTCATTTAAAAATATAGTTTATGAGCTTAATCAATAAAATGGAAAATTTTATTAGATTTTTTTTAAACTTTTCCTAATTACTAATTATATTGACTAAAGAATTTGGATAAAATTCCGCAAGCTAAATGGAACCAATGTGCAAGATGTAACATATTTCACAAGTCAACTCTAAACTAGAAGGACCTTTCGAAAGCCATCATAGAAAATGAATAACATTTCGCAAGTAATCAAAATCTGACCCTATATATCAATTTTAAACATAATACGATGCAAATAAGTATTTTTATACGGTTAAAACCATTTAGATAATATATTATATTAGGAAATTAAAGATTGAGTTCATATCATTAAATATATATATATATAAGTAAATCATGTAACGATGGATCAATATACTTACTTGGTTTATGTTTGCCATTGCAATGTCGGAGAAACCATCGGAACAGTGTAAATCAGAGAAGATGGCCAAAGACGATTCCGATTTTACATATGGTAAATAAGTCTTATGGTCCTCTCCGGCCCCATAGATGTTATATTACGGTGGTGGCCCACCATCAGAGATTTTAAGTTTTCACTGGTTGTGAACCCACTTGTGAAGGGGCCACATGACGGTTGGCATTGCAAGTCTACGTGCCCACATGAGTCAATCCATGCACCATATGCCATGTAGCTTTTAACGTCAGCATTTTGCAAGTAATATTTTAGCTATTTGTGTAAATGTTACTTTATGAATATTAAATTCATAAAAAATAGATTTTATGAGTATTACTTGTGAAATTGTTTTGATCAATTGAATAGAAAAACACATGTAAAATGAATGAATAAGGGGTTCGAAATAATTACTTTAGACAACTTGAATAATAAAAAAAGTTTCTCCAAACAAATTGTAGTGATAAGTTGTTTAGATAAATAAGGCAACTTGTATGTTAGATTTATTTATTGTTTTAAAAGTCAAAGGCTTTATTAATGTAAGTGTCATTGGTCCAGTATGTTTCAGTCATAGCCTAGGTTGCGCCTACCCTTTCTAAAAGTTAATGGTCCTAAACCTCAACAAATGTGTATACATGTTTACCTTATATAAATATTGATTATTTTATTGTTATAATCATTACAACTCAATTTCAATCGTTGATTTAATTTAATAAATATGTTGTTTTGTAAATATCTTAATTATTTCATAATTTAAAACGTTGATCATAATTAATGAACCTTAATCATATTTTATAAATATTCAAATCATAATAAATAAACTTTCACCATTTATAAAAATACTTCAATAGATTGAGTTGCATAGGTTGTAACAATTACATGAGTTGTATTTGAAATCTCCACTATAAATATTATATAACTATATAAAACTCTTGCTTAGATAAATAACACTAAGGGGTTGTTTACTAACTACTGACCGGACTGACTCGGTCAGCGGTCAGTGTGTTTACCAAAATCACGAATCTGACCGATATCTAACCGAACTGCTGACCGAAATCTTACCCAGACAGCGTCTATTTCATGCTTACCCGGGTCAGTTTTCACGTTTCCATACTTGCCCCCTTTTCACGATTAGGTTTTTGCATTCCCCGCCGCTCTCTATCGTTCCCTCATCGCTCCTCCCCTCGCTGGTCCCGACTCTGCTCTTCACGGTCAATCCTTCTCCCTCGTCACTCTCGTCCCTTCTCCTTTCTCCCTTGCCGCTCAAGTCGTTCCTCCCTTGGTTGCTCGAAAAGGTACAAATCTTTTTAACTGATCGGTTTATATAGTTGTTGAGTTTTTCTGTTCTCTGGCTTTATATTATGTACGATGGTGATGCATTACTCAAAGAATCGACTGATTTCATTACTTGATCATGTACCTGTTCTGGGGATTTRGCTTGATTTCATTACTTGATCATGTACCTGTTTTGGGGATTTGGCTTGATTTCTTTACTTGATTTCATTATATTTACAAATAGGATCATGTACCTCTTCTAGTTGATTTCATTACTTGATTTGGCTTGATTTCATTACTTGATCATGTACCTGTTCTAGTCTTGTTAGAGAACACATGTACCTGTTCTGGGGAGTAGGAGATGAATAGGATAAGAGAAGATTTGAGATGAATCAGAGAAACCCAAAATAGGATCAAGATCAGAAACCCAAATGTCAACTGGGTTACGTTTCCATTGCTCATTATATTAGCAGTACAAGGAGAAATTTAGGTGAAGTTTCTTGCTCGTATATGAATACCCATTTTTTATATGAATACCCATTTTATCTTGAAAAGAAAGAATGGTTTCAGTGGGCTTGCGATATCGCTGCAAGCGTTGCTGCCACTTGCCCTAGTGCGCGCTCTCTAATGGTCGATTTTATTCCTTCCGTTTGTTTTCCTGATGCCAGTATGACTCTTCGAAATCCATGGAATTTCTTTTGGTTGATCATCATACATTCCCTACAATTTCTTTTTATTAAACACCTCCCTTTTTCTGCAATTTCGTTCTTGTTCTCATCAAAATCACCATGGCTCTTACCATCAGCACCMCTACTGGTTCTTGTATTCTTCTTGTGAAAATATTTTAGTTCTTTGTAAACTACACTGAACATGAAATCCAAGAAGAAACGCACCAATTGATAACTCCAGTCATATTCGTGATGATCACCTTATGTATCTTCTCAAGCAAACTTCATAGGAAACCACACTTGGTACTGTGATCAACCTTTGTATATTGATGCTAGTCACCATCATCACATCACATCACATAGATATTTGGCAAGTCTACATACCACAAATTTTGCTCTTTCAAAGATGTTATATAATCCTACCAAGGTAAGCTCTTTTCCTCCATTCGTGGTTATGGTTGTTTTCATTTTGTTGAGAAGCTTCTCCTTATATTAAATTCTTCTTCTTCAATAAATTTGATATCTTATGATTTTACAAGTCTCCCCTTTTTTGAATCTTTGATGACTAGGATTTAAAAGTTTGCTGCAAAAAATTGTTACTCAGCTCATGCATGGTCCAACTATATGAAGTTTTACTAGATCTTGAAGAAAAAATGGACTAGTTACAATAGTAATTGCTATACCAACAAGATCAACAACTGAAATTAAATAAAGCTATAGAAGATCTCGCAAAAACTCAAAAAGTGTAACAAGTTTAGTGGATAAGCAAGAAAGCAGATAAAAAAATCTCAGCTAGTACTTGGGCAATGCTTGCTCTATTTCTTTTGTAAAATAGTTTTGGCCTCCAAGAAGATCGGAATGGCCTTATCCGTTTGTGAGTGCATGGAAAGCCAAGTTTGAGCTCCTTAAAGTGACCATACTTCACAGTGATTTATGTACACATATAAATTCTCTCTTGAAAGGAATCAAATAACCACACACAAGGAGGAGAAATTTAGGTTGCTAGCCCACTAGCTAGCCCAGGAATCATGCAGTGACTATCTAAACACCAAAAGCACATCTTTCATCATTATCCATAAACATACCAAATTGCTAACCAATCACGTATGCATAGAATCATCCTCAAAGAAGAAGAAGAAATTTGCAGTTCCAAAATTGACCAGAACTTATAAACTCTTCTTGAAAATTTTGATTATTAAATCAAACTTTAAACCATATTGGGACGGAAATTGGTTGTTTATTCTAGTGATCTCAATTGTTTATGGTGTTTCTTTATCATTTCTTGACGTGAGTACTTTAAAATTTTAGTTATTATTGTCAATATTTTCTGGTTTTTTGTATGTGTTTCTTTTGTACGTGTTGTTATTGAAAACGTTGATGGATAATGAAGACCTTAAAATGTTTGGGTCTTTTTGACATAGGTATGTAATCGTATGATGAATCAATGGAACCCAAAAAATCGAGGGTTAGTTGGAAAGAGAATATAGTAAAAACCTTCCTGGAGTGTTGTCTACAAGAGATGTCCATGAATGGAATGCAAGGCGGTAGCCTTAAGATGCACTCATGGAACAATATAGCGGAAACATTAAAAAGAACTCACAACTTCATTGTCAATCAAAGACAAATGAAGAATCACTATGATTATTTACGAGAGAAATATGCTGTATGGTCTAGACTTAGGAATAAAACGGGCAATGTTTATAACCCAACAACCAACACATTCAATCTATCTGAAGAGGAGTGGAAGGCAGAGGCAAAGGTCAATTCTTTTTCTGGTTTTCTAATTTAATTTCCTTATATTATTCTTTTAGTTATATGTTTTTAATTTTTTTATATACAGTTGAGTAAATATGCTGACAAGTTGAGGAATGCACCACTACTTTATCCTAATCTTTGTATGCAAATTTTTGATGGAGTGGCGGCCACGGGTATGGGGACATGGGGACCTTCGTCTACTTCTCATAACCCTTCGCGTGTTGCTAATGTTTCTAATCCGCCTTTAGTTGATGATCAAGTCTTGGATACCACACAAGCACCTCCAATTTCAGATCAAACGCCTCCTATTTCAACTCAAGGACCACCTAATTCAACTCAAGGACCATCTAGCTCGACACAAGAATGTTCATCTCGTTCTCAAACTAGAAACCGAAAAGCTAATCAACCATTGGTAAGGGAAGATGAGTTGGCTCATGTGGTGACACATGTGAAAGCCATTTTTGACAAACCATCGGAGGACGGGGATATGGACGCTTGTATGTCAAAATTGGAGAAACTTGGTTGGGAAGATAGCCCGTTATATGACATCACACTTTTCCTTTTTAGCCAAAACATAGATTATAGGAGAATTTGGCTACGTTTGAAGGATAAGAGGTGTGAGTCATGGGTTAACTTTACGGCACACCAACTTAACTTAAAATAAGCATGTGATGTTTGATATTGATGTGGTATTTAGCCGACATGTTTTGTATGGACGAGTATGAAACTTTATCACTTTTTGGTGTTTTCTGTATGGACGAGTTTTGGAATTTTAATATGTTCAGTTTGATATTATGTCATTTTTTAGTGTTGATTTTTTAACTTGATATTTTTGTTGTTCTAGTTGTATGTTAAAGATCTATGTCATGTATGAAACATAATACGATGTTTTATGTATTTCGTATTTGCAAGGTTATATGGATCGTAATCAATTAATGATGATTGTGGTGATTGCATACTGGTATTTGAGAAGAAGAGCTGCAGCAAGAATAGAAAGGAGAGAAAGAATAAGAGATAACAATTCAAATTTGACCGGGCATGCGTATACACAAGAACTATTACGTGGGTCTAATACACAATGTCATGAATTGATGCGTCTATCTCGTGATGCTTATATACTATTGTGTAACCATTTTAAACAAAACAATTGGTTGCAATCCAGTAGTCGTATAAGTGTTGAAGAGAAGATGGCAATGTACTTAACTGTTATTGGTCATAATGAACGTTTTAGAATGGTTAAACAGAGATTTCAACATTCGACACGAACTATTCATATATGTTTTCATGAAGTGCTAAATGGAATGATGGAATTCGCAAGAGAAGTCGTAAGACCAACATCCTTCGATGGAACTGTGAATATGTCACAGAGAGTCAGAAACCTCAAAGAAATATTTCCGGTATGTTAATTGTTTTTATAAATTGTAAAACATGAGAAGTTCTTATAATATTGTTATATATAATTTATGATTTTCTTACAGGGGGCTATAGGCGCACTAGATGGAACTTTGATACATGCAGTTGTGCCTATAAATCAACAAGCAAGATATAGAGGAAGAGGAAGAGGTGATTGCTTTCAAAATGTTTTGGCAATGTGTGATTTTAATATGATATTCACATATGTTTGGGCTGGATGGGAGGGCATTGCACATGATGCTAGAGTTTTGAGAGAAGTTGCATTTGACCCAAATTCGAGATTTCCATTTCCTCCACCAAGTATGTATAATTCTTTTTATATTAGTGAAATATTATTATTTTTTGTCTTCTTTTAATTATATTTGTAAATGCAGATAAGTATTATCTCTGTGATGCTGCATACCCGAATACTCGTGAATTTTTGACTCCATATCGCAATACACGGTACTGGTTAGCTGATTTTCGACGCCGACGTGCGGTAACTAAAGAAGAAAAATTCAACCATGTGCATGCACAACTTAGAAACGTTATCGAACGTGCATATGGCGTCTTGAAAGCAAGATTCCCAATTCTGAAGCAAATGGCTTATTATCCTTATCCAAAACAAATAGAGGTAGTAGTTGCTTGCTTTGCAATCCATAATTTTATAAGAAGATGTAATATCCAAGATCAACTGTTTATGCAATATGATGAGAACGCCATGTTTATTGCGGAAGAGCAACATGGAGGAGGCATTGAACAAGAAGTCGTTGAAGTACAATGGGGGGCTTCTCAAGACAATCCCCCTACAGCAAAATAGGCACAAGGAAAGGATCTTGGGTATCATCCTCGATACTACTAATAATCAAGTGAGACACAAAATTTTTAGTACCATCCAACCGAATCCAATTTAATTCATCATCAATTGAATCACTGTTTGCAACCCAGGATTCTATTTTATCAGCCGGCGACTCATAGGCAGTGGCTTGGTTAAGGGAACCCACCATATGGCTAATATGCGGGATCAGATTGCGACTCAACTGTTTTCAAATGTTTCAAATTAACTTTCATTGTCTAGGATGAAAAACAAACAATTTCTTTTGTCATTAACGTTTCATATCCCGTTTGTATTTAAGTATGAACGATTATTAATATATTTTTCTATTTAATTTGAAGTATGAAAATTATATTTTGTTGTCTTATTTAACAGTTAACATATGAAAAGAAGTAAAATTGTATTATTTTTATTGGTAAACATTTATTTAAAATATACATTTTGTTTTTTCTCTTCCATTAAACTATTAATAACAAAAATAATCATATATTATTCAATATATAATTACAAATAGGGTCATATTGGTCATTATATTTTTGGTAAGTACTTACCAAAAACATTTGGTAAACATTCTTACCCGGGAGAGCACTTAACGGGATAGCACTTACCCGGGTCAGCACACTTACCCGGACAGCACTTACCCGGTAAGATTTGGTAAACAGCCCCTAATTGACCACAAACGATCATCTGGTCATTGATCACCGGCACTCTAAAACTTGTAACCTCAACCCCAAATTAATTTCAGGACAAAACGCTATCTCCAACATTGTATCATAATTTCGTCGTGTAAACTCGTCTTGTTGGCTAATTTTATTACGGAAAGAAATGAAGGACAAAAAACCATTTTTGTTAGGTTTTTTAATATACAAAGTCTTTAAATTATCTAAAATCATAAATATGTTCATACACTAGTTATTATTCACAGATTGGACAACTACTCAGTAAATGGTCCTTTTACAGATTTATTTGCATCATTTGGTTTAAATGCAAGGCCCACTCTAATAAACACGGTCCTGTTCATCAAAAATCAAATTATTTGGTCTCGTTTACCAAACACTTATCCAAGTAAGTACTTATTAAGTCACATTATCTTACTGGATGAATATGGTAGGACTAAGAATCTTACCCGGTAAGAACGAAACAAGGACCATGAGTTTATCCGGTAAGTGAGGACAACGACTCTTACAAGGGCGGATCTATTAAGAGGGTAGTGGGTTTCCGTGCACCCGCTAACTTAATTATTGTAATAGGAAAAAAATTAGGCGTCTGAAATATACGCTCACTTAATTTTGAAGGGTGTCCTTAAATACTCTAAAACCAAATTTACAATAGAAATTAAACATGATGAATTAGGAATATAATGCAAGAGGTCACACGTTCAAATCTTATTTCAAGTAAAAGTATAATTTCTTATCTTTTAATTTTAGGCTCCACGGTTGTATAATGCATTAACTGAGTCCCTATATATAATGCTCCTAGGTTCGAACCCGTGTATTACACAGGATATTTTACGAAAATTAAATGAAAGCGGTATGCATTTTATAAAGAATTAATAATAATATGAGTAAATATCAAGAACTTGTAAAACAAAATTTATAACATAATGTAAATGTAATTATGGAAAGGTAAGTAGTTAAAATATTAATAGAATAACAATCACGTATCATAAATTATTAATTACTTATTTATATACAACATTCTTTTGTTCTATTGTTAATTATACCATCATCATCTATAATTAATACTCTTAAACCTTGTCTGTTTTTAACTCTAGATAAAGCAACATATGTCTTACCACGGGTGAAGACCGGTTTTTTTACAAATAAACTAACCTTTGATAATGACTGTCCTTGACTTTTATTTATGGTCATGACAAAACATACAACAATTAGAAATTATCTCATTTGAAATAATTCTTTTGTCTATAGGTGTCAAAGACATTCTTGGAATAAATGTTCGGCTTCCAATATTGGTTCCAGATATAATCTCTGCTTCTATAGCCCGATTTCCCAAAGATAACACCCGTAGTCTAGTTCCATTACATAATCCATATTTCTGATCAATATTCCTTAGTAACATGATTGAAATACCGACTTTTAGTAATATCTTATGGTTTGGTAAACCTAATAATTTAACACCATTTAAGACATTAGGTGAGTACAAAGTTTTATCAAACTGGTCGTGAAGTTGGTCTGTTTCATATAGGCTATCTGAACTTAATTACTCATTTTTGTCTCCTGGGAACAATGATATCAAACGGTCATTTATTTCTTGAACGACTTCATGTTTTGGTGCAAGAATTGCTCTTTCCGGAAAATAAGATGAATTCTAGATGTTTACAAGAATTGAAGGATAAACAAATTGAATAATGCAGATACAGGATCCATTGAGTCGATAATGAGAAAATCATGAGGTATATCAACAACTGCCTCACCATCATTGACACTACCACCTTGCCTTAGCCTAAGTCCAAAATCCAGTTTGAAAAAACCCTTTGTCTGTTCAATTTCAGAAGATTCACTGTCAACAGTTAACCTCATGTTCTTAGTTAACCTTAGGACTTTGCATTTTTCCCAAATGTAAGATGAACTTAACGACGCAGTAACAATGTCTTGTCTACTTGCGTTGGGAATAACCGGCAGAATTTGTCTAAAATTTTCTCAAAAAACAACTACCTTGCCACCAAAAAGCATTTGTGAGTCACTAATGCCTTGACTATTAAAAAATATCGTTCATACTTCTATCCAATGCTTCAAATGCATGCCTATGAACCATTGGTGCCTCTTTTTATTAAACATCATTGTCTGGTTTTATGTGACAAATAGAATATTCATTAATAATTAGAGGGATTTGAAAGCGATAGTGTGTTGTCCTATCACCAGTAAGAAGTAAAGACGCAATGCCACTGGAAGCAACGTTTAAAACAATTTCTCCTTTAGATCTTATTGATGTAGCTAATGTCTTCCATAGAAATGTTTTACCTGTTCCGCCAATGCCCATAAACAAAAAACACACCACCTCGGTTATTTTCAACAACTGTGATGATATCGTCATAATCACCTTTTTGCTCATTTGTTAGAGCAGTTAGAAGTTGATGAAACTCATCACGTAGATTAGCTATGTTATAATCTAGCTCCTCCTTAATCAAACGATTGTTTGAAGATTCAAGAGAATCATTATCCGGGTAAGGCATAGTGGTGAATTTTTTACGCTGGAATTGTTATGAAGTAAAATCTTTTCAATTTCAAACAATGTCAGGTTCTTGACCTGTTCTTCATTGAGAGATAAATCTTTAAAAAGTATAATGTAAATGTAAACAATCATTACATAAAAATTAAAAGTAAAAAACAATTTAAGAAAGAACATAATACTTAACAAATACAAAAACAATAAATTATATAGTATTTAAATAATAATTGTATAAATCTATATTTATAATAGATAATTAACATGCCTGAAGACTTTAGTGCAATTCGTTGATTGTAAAGAATGCTATCTGCTAAATATTGCCATGTTTTTTGCCAAACAAACTTTGGTCTAGACAGACTGTTTGAAATTATCATGGTTGCATTTAAGAAGCGTAGATAAAAACTAGATCTGGTTAAACTTGCTTCTTCAATGACATCAATATATTCTTTGTCATCATCTAAAAGCTCAAGAGCATAACATGCATCTCTAAAAGTAGGAAATATATTTTCATTTACTGTACGAATGTCTTCGAATGATTTCACTTTATTCAAAAGAATTCTTGAATAATATGTTTCTTCTAGAGTAGGCACAATTAAAGACATTATTACCACTATGTCAAGATAACTCTTTGTTAGTTTTTCTCTTTATGATTTTTGTTTTTTCATGATTTACTTTCTTTCCCACTGTAATTTCATTCTAAAAATCACCATTTTTTTTATTATCTCATTTTCAATATAACATTATTTATTTTAAAGATCAAGATCGATTCATTTGAAAAAATAATTATTTTATTCTTTAAATCGATACGATTGACTATTTCTAGTCAAACTGCCTTACCTTTTTCCTAGGTAAAACCGCGATTTTGTAGGATTTTAATTCGCCTTAAAAATACATCTATTCAGAAAATCTTGGATCTACCAATGCTAAAAAACATTAACACGTTAGAGATTGTGAGATAATATTCGATCTTGTTTGTATAAGTTTTGATGCAAGGATAAACTTGTATCACATGTAATCCGTTAAATTGACCAAAAAAATTCGAAAGGTTTTTGGTAAGTTTTTGCATCTATCAAAAAGAAATTTGAAAATTGAAACTTTTTGTATCAACTGGAAATCTAAAAAATAAATGGATTTAAAAAAATAAAAACATCTTTGATATTAGTAATATATTAGAAGCGTATTCGCGCAATGCAGCGAGATACATCGTGATTTTAATATTTCATTTTATTTTATTTATCTCAGTCGATGTTATATTATGACTTTATGTGATTTTGAGAAAGCGATAATGTTTTTATTTTTAAATAAAATATATGTTTGAAGATATCATAAAAATTTGACAAAAATATATCGATATTARTATCAAATTAACTATTTGAAATTCCTCATTTTTTTGTGTAATTTTTTAATTCAATTTTTTTATAATTTAAGTTATATACAATAACGAAGTAATTTA
>NC_037539.1:19361665-19363208 GCF_001531365.2 Cynara cardunculus var. scolymus | reverse complement strand
ATGAGATGTTTATCATGTATTTGATTGTGTTTATCTGCAGTTAGTTACACGAATTCAGATATGGGATGAAATCGGATAGGGATGAAATCGTTTAGGGATGAACGAGTTTAAGAGTTTTTAAGAGTTTTAAGAGTTTTTAAGAGTTTTAAGAGTTTTTAAGAGTTTTAGCCAAATGCTTTATAATATAGTATAGATTTTATTAATCAATTCATTTTCATCGGTAATTTATCAGATTTAAAAACATCCTTTAACATTAGTGACTCATTACCGACATATATTTAGAATATTAATTTCATTAATTAGTTTCTATCTTTCATTTATCAGATTAGGAAAAGAAATACAAAAGTAATTAAAATCAATATATAGTGGATGACCGACGGACGGATTTATGACAGGGGTCAACAAACCGAGTTAAAAAGTCAGAAATTTTGGATCTGCCACTAGTAGTGACTTTTTTTTTACCCTTTTTGCTATCTTGTAATATTGAGTCTCTTTTCTCATTCTTTTGATACATATTTATTGAACAAGTATTTGATACAACTAGAAGAGTACTCGCACAATGCAGCGATATACATCTCGATTTTAATTTTTTTTTGTCTTAATTGATGTTATAATATAGTTTTATGTGGTTTTGAGAAGACGATAATATTTTTATTTTTGAATAAAATATTGATATGAAGATATATTAAAAAAATTAAAAAAAATTATTGATATTAGCATCAAACCAACTATTTAAAATTTCTCATTTTTTATGTATTTCTTTAACTCTTTTTTTTTAATTTATGGTTTAATAATATAATTTTCTATAAAGATAATAATTAAGTAGTTTGTTAGAACTCAATGATTATCCTAATTTATATTTTAGATTTTTATATTTAAAGTGAGATATTTATCCTCTATTTGATTATGTTTATATGTAGTTAATTACACGAATTTAAACATGAAGCTTTAATAAGTTGTACTTACGCATAATTTACTTGTAATCTTGATTTTTAAGTAATATGCATTAATAATCAGTACTTCATGCTTAAAAAATGGTTTTTAAAAGTTTTTGTCAAATGTTTTATAATATAGTATAGATAAACAACGTTTAAAAATAAATTTGTTTACACATAAAAGTCTTTGTAGGTCCAAACTTTGTCGTGTGCATGAAGACGTCAACTTAAACGTTGTTTTCGTATGGGACGTTTCAAATAATTCAAACAATTATATTTGGATAATAATATTTTCTTATTTACAAGTACTATTTAGATACGTGAAATGATAATCTGATACTTCAAGGCAAATGTATAAAAAATTAGGAGCATGCATGATAAGAATTCTTATCAATATAAATTATTGTTCAGTTACTTGTTTTTAGCTTTAATAATATTAGTATGGGAACCGTGCGTTGCGCGGTAGCATGAGTACTTTGATTAATGATCTAGATATTGTCTATATAAATATATATTAGTTGTTAATAAAATCATCAACAAATAGTATTCAAATAATTCGAAAAGTTAAATAAAATATAAATAATATATATATATATATATATATATAT
>NC_037539.1:19351609-19360195 GCF_001531365.2 Cynara cardunculus var. scolymus | reverse complement strand
TTTCCAACCATGGTTATAAATTTCAAATAGGGTCATCCAAAGAAAGATAACCCTATGAGGCAAACCCCATATTTGACACAAAGACATCCAATCCATCTTTCTTATACACTTCATATTGTTCAAAATTTTTTAATTTTTCACCAATGTGGGATATCTCAAACTCAACCACAATTCACCAACACCTCAATACTCAATTCTCATGATGCCACCTCAATACTCTTGGTTCTTCCTTTAATATATATATTCACCAACACCTCAATACTCAATTCTCATGATGCCACCTCAATACTCTTGGTTCTTCCTTTAATATATATATATAGATTTAATTGAGTTTTCACACTGTGCTAATTTCTTTTTTATTTTAAGAAAAATACAAATAAACATTTTCATTTTAAAGCAAACCCATTGGACAATTTATATGAAATAAATGAACATTCATAGACATTATTTACTAATCTTGTTTTACCTACATTAATGCATATTAATTAATCATGGTCAACCAATATAATCAAGTGTACTTATCCCCAACTACCCCACAACCAAGCCAACCTTACATTATTTTTCATTTACTTTCCACCTATATAAATAGTCGTAGTTAATTTTATGTTTCTATATACATAACCCTACTTGATATGTTAATTCATGAAACATTCGGATCCTGTATTTTAGTGAGACGTATAATTTGATTTGAATAGGTCAATTCATAAAACAATATGAGATGTGACAACTCAAAAAAGTCGAAATACAAAGAATCTTGATTACATCCAAGAAACAATTTTGTCATGAATCTACATTTTAATGGACCATTCTGACATCTTTTTATCGTTATTTGAAAGATGAACGTTCAAAACAATCAAAATCAATTATGTAAAACAAAACTTTCTAGTAATATAATAACTTGTATGTGTAAATACTAAATAGACACTCCTTGGTAGGGTAAAGATGTAAAAATCATGAGGAATCTTGATCATATTTGATAACGGTTTATGCCAATCGTAGATATTCATTCGGATATGCATATGGACATGTGGCCTAAGGAATGCTTCATTTGTTTGTTTTTTTGTATAAAATATCTTCTTATATAAATAAAGAATAGAATTCTGGTGGACACGTCAAATATCAACCAAAGAGCAAACTAAATAAATAAATATGAGTCATATAGTTCTAAATTCCGATTGTTTTAAGTACCAAGTTACATGTGAACCCTATTGGGTATTCATGTTGCACCCGTTAGCCGAATTGACGCTTGCATGTCGCTTACATGCCAACAATGATGACGATAACTCATTGTGTAAAGAAATTTAAATTATGTTATCATTTCCACTAAAAGTAAATTATTTAAATTATGGATCCAACAAAAGTAAGTTATTATTTTATGCTACTTCCCTTCAAACATAAATTAAAAAGGTCATGAAATACAAGATAGGTCATGTATTTGGGCCTATCTTGTATTTCATGATGTCCTTGGAGGCTGGTGTGTGTGGGGCCGATTGGGATTGCCAGTAATCGATTTTTTTGTCAAAAAAATCCATGAAATTTCTAAAGGAAGAAAATGCATGCTCTTGCATTATTGAGTTTAATGTTGTATTCTCGAGTTCTTAGAGAAGAAAAAGGAACCAAAAGAACTTCAAACATCACAAGATTTGAAGAGAAAGAAAAAGAGATGTTTTATGATTTCTTTTTAGATTAAAATGCAATAAAATTTGTCTTAGTTCCTATTTACTGTAACAATAGCAGTTAAAGACTCGATCGAAGTTTGGAATGAAGAAGCACGAAATGATGAGCTAGGGAAGTGTTCCCTTTTAGCTATGGTTGCCTTGGCTTTCTTTTGCCATCTTTTTAATCCTCTTATCACTCCCTTTGGGACATCATGATCTTTCCTCATTGATGTAAAAAAAGAAACCAATAAATTCATATAGTATTTCAAAAGGGTCGAGTCTTGATCAACTGATCATGTTACTGATCGTCAACAGAAGGTCAAGTAAGGGGTTCAAATCTTGATCATCGATCTTACCTGCATAACCAGCGCATAGCGTGGGAGAGTTACATAGCCACATGGCAATTGAACTACAACACCACTAGAGATCTAGATGACAACTTCCAAGGTTTCTGGATGGAAGCAAGATCTTAGCCCAAATTTATGTTGGTTACATATAGAAATCAAGCATTAGATATGTATCTATGTATTATCACTCAATCTCACTACAATAAAAAAATCGGCTTTATAGGATGTCAAATATGTCTAAATGTCTTAATTAACTACTTTATAGGACTAAAGAAATATGCATCCTAAGTAAAGTGTTCTAATAAAATGATAGGACACTTTTAGACGACCTAACAAGTTTTTTAGGTTACTTTTTGAATAAAGCGTCCTATTTTAATCTTTTATGACAATTGTTTGTAACTATAAATTTAAGTCGTATAAAATCAATCTATTAAAACATGTAGACCTATTTAGTGTTCTATAAAACAGATTTTGTTGTTGTATCTACTTGCTTCCATCAACATAAAGACTCAAAAGGCCTTCACTGACTTTGATGAGTCAAGTACATAGCCTTTTTAAATTTAAAATCAACCAGAAGTTTTTTTTTTTTTGAAAAAAGTGGGATCTAATCTTGAGATATAGGGGTTATATGGTTTCTATATGAATTCTTGACTGAGATGCTTACCCACATCCATACAAAAAATGCCAATTGAAAGAGGATTCTGCAAAAGTGAACATATATATAAAATGAGTAATAACAAACATATTGATCTTAATATAGTACTTAACGGGACTATAAGTTTAGGGGACCAAGAACTGTGTGTCCTGTATATCTAAAGACGTTATAGTAAGTTGTTATGACGAAGTTAGTCTACCTAACAAGTTATATCGACAAAGTTAGACAACCTAATAAAGCATAAATAGTAAGTCATCATGATGACCTTTATTAAGACCCTTTTGGAAAACATCGTGTTAGTATTTCATATATATGATACTTTTCAAAAGTGTGGTATAGAAATGGTAATAGGATTTACTTTTTATGTCCTATTAGGTTGCACAACATCGTAGATAGAACTTGTTAGGTTGCCTAATTTCATCCTAACAACTTATCGTATTGCCTTTAGATTAGGATGCCAATTTTTGATCCTATAAAATTAAAGTCCCATTAAGTACTTGCATTTTGAAAGACCGGTTTTATTCTAGTGACTGAAAGCCATGTTTGTTCAGTTGATAATTGTCGAATGTTATATGTTTCAAGTGTGAGTTAGAGAATATTTACCTGAAGTGAAATGGATGAGATGGAGGAGGAGTTTTGAAGTAGTAAACCAGAAGAAATGGTCACTAGGCCTAACCACCAAGGTTTCTCTAACAACAAGAGATCTATCACTTCTATCCAAGCACATCTTTGTCACAATACATTGCAGTTTTGTTCCAACCACCAATAGAACCTTCAAATCCATAACCCCATTATTAGTTAATATTTTACACCAATTTTGTTTATCTTTGTACAACCTCTGCTTAAGAATCGCAAACGCTTCTTCTTGTTTCTCACCCCAAACAAATTTATTGTCCTTCTGGGTTAAGGCTGTGAGTGGTTGTGCGATTTTCGAAAAGTTTGCGATGAATCACCGATAATAGCCTGCCAAACCAAGGAATTGACGGATTTCCGTAGGGGTTCTTGGGGCTTCCCATTTCCGAATAGCCTCAATCTTGGCAGGATCTACCTGAATCCCTTTTTCATTGACTATATGACCAAGAAATTGTACTTCACGAATCCAGAATTCGCATTTTGAAACTTTTGTGTACAATTTCTGGTTTCGGAGTAGCTCCAATATTATCCTCAAATGTTGCTCATGGTCCTCCCTGCTTCGTGAATAAATTAATATATCGTCTATAAAGACGATTACAAGTCTATCCAGATACGGTCTACAGACTCTATTCATTAGGTCCATAAAAACAGCCGGTGCATTGGTTAGCCCGAATGGCATAACCAGAAATTCGTAATGACCGTAACGAGTCCTGAAGGCTGTTTTGGGAATGTCCTCTTCCCGAACTCTCACTTGGTGGTATCCAGATCGTAGGTCAATCTTGGAAAAAAATACCGTTCCTTGGAGTTGATCAAACAGATCATCGATTCTAGGAAGAGGGTATCTGTTCTTGATGGTCAACTTATTAAGTTCCCTATAATCAATGCACATTCGCATTGACCCATCTTTCTTTTTAACGAACAGAACCGGTGCAC
This sequence comes from Cynara cardunculus var. scolymus, assembly GCF_001531365.2. Lineage (NCBI taxonomy): Eukaryota > Viridiplantae > Streptophyta > Magnoliopsida > Asterales > Asteraceae > Cynara > Cynara cardunculus. The sequence continues at coordinate 19,355,969 of NC_037539.1, read as the reverse complement.
CCCATGGTGAGTAACTTGGTCTTATAAATCCCCTATCTAATAACTCCTGGAGTTGATTTGACATTTCTTGCATCTCCGATGGTGCCAAGCGATATGGTGCCGTTGCCACTGGGACAGCTCCAGGAATTAAGTCGATACTGAATTCGACTTGTCTTTGCCGGGGTAGTCCTGGTAAATCCTCAGAAAATACGTCAGAAAACTCCCGAACTACAGGGAAATTCTCAATACTTTTCTTCTTGACCTTTCCATCAATCACATGTGCCAGAAATGTAGCGTAATTCTTCTTCATGTACTTTCGCATCTTCATGCAGGACGCTATCTTAATTTGTCGGTCTGATTTGTCTCCTTGAATCACAATTGGGTCATTTCCATCTTGAGGAATCCGGATAGTCCTCTCTGAACAGACAATCTCAGCTTGATTTTTGGATAGCCAATCCATGCCGATAACTACATCAAAACTTCCTAATTCAATCGGTATAAGGTCTATGCTGAAATTCTTATTGGCTAAACTTAGAGTGCAATCCTTAATTATGTCTTTAGCCTTAATTTCTTGGCTATTAGCAAACTCAATTACGTAAGCTTCTTCCAACCTTTGGGGCTTTAAGTTAATCTTAGGCTTAAAATCTAGTGATACAAAACTCCTATTTGCCCCTGAATCAAATAAAACTGATGCAAATTCATTATTCAAAAGAAACGTACCTGAAACCACATTGGGATCATATCTAGCTTCTTTGGCTCCGATCTCAAACGCTCTGCCCCGTGCCTGACCTTCTGGGTTTCCTTGACTGGTTGGTTGGGCTTGGCTTGTATTTGCTCTTTGTTTCCTCCTTGGGCATACATTCCGCATATGATCTGGGTTCCTACAATCGAAGCATAATCGTCTTCGGCAGTCCTTTGTTGCATGACCCCCTAGGTGGCATCTTTGACAAATGATGCAATTCCCCCAATGTGGATATTTGCATCTATTACACTTAGTTGTGCCTCCTTGAGTTGCCGCCTGAGTTTGTGCCCCAAAATTTCCTACCACTCTCCTATTCTTGTCATACTTTCCCCAGGCCTTCGATTCCCCTATTCCTCCATTTTTCTTTTTCCCTTGGCAAATTCTCCTGATCGAATCGCATTATTCGTGAGTTTGGTGGCAATGTCTATTGCCTCCTGAAGAGTCTTTGGATTTGCCGAGGTAATGTTTCCTCTAATCTCTGGGGACAATCCCCAAATATACCTCTCAATGCGGACTTCCTCCGGTGTCACTAAATGAGGTACTAGATTCGCCAACTCATGGAATCGAGCTGTATAAGCAGCTATATTTTCTCCTTTCATTTCATGATTCCATAACTCCATTTCTAACTTCTGGAGTTCGCTTCTTGGGCAGTATTCATCCTTTAGTAATTTCTTAAATTCTTCCCAAGAAAGCTGGTTAACCGCTTCTCGGCCTCTGGTTTGCACTAATGTATTCCACCAGGTAAGTGCCCTTCCTTGCAACAAATATGCCGTATATTCTACTTTATTTCCTTCAGTACATTTACTAATGTGAAGAACAGACTCCATGCCTTCGAGCCATGATAATAATCCTAATGCTCCTTTTGTTCCATTGAATTCTTTCGGGTTGCAAGATCTAAAAGATTTATAAGTGCATTCCCTAGCCGCCCTCGACTCTGGATTATTTGGTTGGTTAGCATTCATGCCAGCAGCCACTTGACTGACTATGTTGGGGAGTGCAGCCAGAAGTTGTTCTGACACAAGTCGTGCAATCTCGGGATTTTCTCTCCTTGGCGGCATCTTTTTAGGCCTAAGTCAGAAGGGAATTCGTCATTTTTATGGCATAACAAGGGTGATAGTTTCCAGCCATTTAAATGATGCCAAGAGTGTTCATCGCATGGATATTATTCAAACATTTACATAATCAGAATAGATTAAACTTATGCACACCATGACTTGACATAAATAAGCGTTTCCCAAAAAGATATTATGCATTCAAAGATGGTTATAGTTGCAAAACAGGATGGTGAGTTTCTACGCAAAAGAGTGGGTATCCTACCACTAATCCTTCTAAAACAACATCCATCCTATCACTATTCCCAAAATTAGCATCATCACTCCACTAACTACCAACCATCTGTACAACCTCCTTATTTCCCGCCTTGCTGCAGCGACGGCGTCCGTGTTACTCAACATGCGCTGATGATGTGCTTCCATCACATCGGATAGGTTGTTTAGGATGTGGTGGTGGTATCCCAGCCGGGTCTGGTGCACTTGCATATCGGATGCAATTCTCCTTACCCATTCTCTTTAAGCCGGATTCATGCCCCGGGTCCAGGATGCAGGTACCTCGGTCACCACTTGAGTTATCCTGCTCCCCAATTGTGGTCGGGATGTCTCTCCTATGACTCTAACAGAGTCTTCAAATGCCACACGTTGCGGCAGTGGAATGCTCTTCCTAGGCGTGACTCTGATCCTTGAGCCATGATAGGTTCGTGGAGGAACATCGGGTGCTGGCTCCAATGGGGGTAGGAAGGATGCTTGTGGAGAGGCAGATGCTCCACTAGTCGCAGTGTCCTGCTCATATGGGTCTATCTCTTCATTGTGGGCCGAGTTTCTTCTAGAGTGGCCAACCACGTAACCAGATTCATCGACCGAGTATTCACTAGGATCGGACGACGCCATAGTGATCTGCGACATTAATAATCTTAATTACTAAATACGCCATCTATAAATACTTAGAGATATAACCAAAGCTTCTAAACAAGGCTAAGGGTGGAAATCAAACTAGACCTTCAAAATATAAAGTCTCTGGTTGAACTACCAGAGCCTCTGGTTCCATGACCAGAGCCTCTGGTTGCATGGCCAGAGCTTCTGGTTCACCTAAAATACTTAGAAAGGGATTTCTAATCCATCAGTCTTCTGGCAAATCAATGGAATTCTATTTTATCAACCGCTGGTTCAACATCCACACTTAGAATAATTATGGATTTCTCATCCATCGATCCTCTGGTTCCTCATTCTTGCACTTACCAGAGCTTCTAGTTTCATGACCAGAGCCTCTGGTTCAACTTTCATACTTAGAAAAGTACTAAGTAACCTATCCATCGATCTCTGGTTTCTTCTCAACGGTGCTTCTGGTGCATTCATGAACTCAAACAAATTTAAGGAATTCCTATTCCTTTGCCTCTGGTCCTTCTAACCAGAGCTTCTAGTACCACATACTTACTTTGTAGCTTTATGGGATTTCTATCCCATTGCCTCTGGTCCTTCTAACCAGAGCTTATGATGCCACTTAGATACTTAGAAATTTTATAGAACTTCTATCCCATCGCCTCTGGTCCTTCTAACCAGAGCTTTTGGTCCAACATGGACACTTAACCAAATAAGGGTTTTTCTACCCATCGTCTCTGGTCGGTCTAAGGGAAATAGATATTCATAGTGAGTATAACACATAAAATCATGCTTTTCATAACAATTTCTTTATGGGAGCATATCTCTAGTAAAACCGATTAAGTTCTTCTTATGATATGTAAGTTAAATATAGGTGATCAGGCTTTGTTTAATCGACATATAATAACGTGACCCGCTTCAAAATTACATGATTCCAAATTACTTGAAAATTCCATTTTGAAATTTTTTGGTTATAGTCGATGGTTTTTAAGGAAAACCAGCGTTCTCTATAACTGAAGCTCTGATACCAAATCTATTACACCCGCTAAAGCGGAAACACGAGATGTAACAGGTAAGCGAGTCACAGCAACAATTAATAAATAACACCTTTCAATTTTTACAAAATAAAAAGAGTTTAAAGTCATAACCAAATTATGATAAATACTTCTTTAAAAAAAACTTCCATTTCGAACTTAATCCGTTTTGCCACGAGTATGCTCCCAAAGTACTGAAATTCTTACTTGCTACCTGAAAAGCATGGAACATAAAACGAGTCAACTACAAAGAGTTGGTGAGCTCACGGGTTTTCGCATGCATAAAACATTTTAATGCATAAACCAATTATTTGCAAACTTATGCGTAATCTTTTGCACTTAATAAATAACACCTTTCAATTTTTAATAAATAAAAAGAGTTTAAAGTCATAACCAAATTATGATAAATACTTCTTCAAAAAAACTTCCATTTCGAACTTAATCCGTTTTGCCACGAGTATGCTCCCAAAGTACTGAAATTCTTACTTGCTACTGAAAAGCATGGAACATAAAACGAGTCAACTACAAAGAGTTGGTGAGCTCACGGGTTTTCACATGCATAAAACATTTTAATGCATAAACCAATTATTTGCAAACTTATGCGTAATCTTTTGCACTTAATAAATGTAAATCTACCACGATGTAAAAACTTGAGACGCTACTGAGCCTTACCT
>NC_037539.1:19347370-19351574 GCF_001531365.2 Cynara cardunculus var. scolymus | reverse complement strand
GCCTTACCTGACCAACGTGCCCCATTATTTTATGAACGACCATAAGTAGCCCGTACACTTACTTAGGTCCCACAGTTCGTAGTAGTACTAATTCAGCGGTGGTCCAAATTTCACATGATTAGACCAAGAAAACATAGGTAATGTGCACCCCTTTCTGGGTGCGACTGTCAACACAATAGCGGCTATCCACAATACCATGGCCCGGGAACGTGCCCGAGTTAACAAGTAGCGTTTACGAACGGGGACTTTATTTGGAAAATATACTCTCAAGCACATCAATTTATCATTTATTCTATAGTGCAATAACAGTCAATATTTCATGACATAATAAATTTGACTAAACAGTTCTTTAGTCTGATGGTTTCAAACAAAGCTTGGCTAAACAGTTCTTTAGCCCAATGGTTTCAAACGAAACTTGACTAAACAATTTTTTAGTCCAATGGTTTCAAACGAAGCTTGACTAAACAGTTCTTTAGTCCAATGGTTTCAATAAATAAACATGCATAGTTTGTTTAATCTCATGCTTTTCCCCCAATAAAAATAAACTAAGCATTAAAAGTGGGGCCGTGAGAACTCACAGGTTTAGAGGTGAATATCCAGGAAGATGATGTCTGAAGCTTTCAATGCCCGCCCTGACTTCCTAAACAAACCAACCACCAGAACTAAGGTCACTTATGGGTTCTTGACAAAGATAAAGTTAAGTTGCATCCCATGCAATGCCATCGAATTTTCATAAATTAAAGTTGATTTTTTTATTATTTATTCTAAAAAAATAGCCCAAAAATTATACATTAAAAGAATCAAAATTCTTTACTCAAAAGCTGAATTTTGGACAGATTATACACTATGTTCCAAATATTTTTGGGTTTTACCAATCACTAACAGTAGAACCTTCCAAAAGTCATTTTTATGTCCACTTTTTACATCATTCTAAATCATGAGCTAAGCCGACATTTTTCAAATACCAAGAAATTTGAGTGGGTTTAAGTCCCTCATAAATACCCTACAATCTCGAGTTACACAACCCCCAAAACAGATTGCACATTCTTCGAGTGACAGTCTTTTGGAGGTCTAAACTCATCATTTTTCCAAAGATTTAAATTCTATTTTCGAACTAACAAATCTGACCAGTTTTCAGAAAATATTTTCCGATTCCATTAACTTCTTGAAGACGACAAAGCCAATAGAGATGCATGCAAGGTTCTTTCATACTTCAAAACATAACTTTTCATGATCCGACTTYGCATGCAGTGGGGTTTTCTCCTACTGTCTTAGAGATTAAAGAATACGGATCATAGATTATCATCATTTATGAAGATATTTTCACATCTTTGATGAATAACCTCCTCTTTTTAATTCTCCAGAAATTTACCAAAAGATCAAGTTGTAGGAGTAGGAGGATGAAAACTTTTAAAATTCAATAAAAGTAGGATAACTATTATCATACATTTTTTTTGATATCTTGAGAATCTTCAAGAGTGACATAATTCCTAAGCTTGCTTGATGATGGAATCGGCTAGGGTGGTTGATTTTAGAGAGAGATGAAAGGTTTTCAAGCTGACGATATCTTGGAAAAAAAATGAGAGTTTTTTTCAAAGGGAGTGAGGTATTTATATGAGGATTTTAAAGAAGAAAGTGGGCTGGCCCCTCAAGGCCCAAACCCAATAAAACTTTTTATTTTTCAAAACAACAATAAACCCACTATAATTTTACCCAAATATTAATAAAATGATACTACTAAATTCAAAACTCCGTCTTTTAATAAATTATGTGGACATTCAAATGAGACTTTTGTATTTTAATTTTAAAAGTTTATAGTATCAACTTTATTTTATTTGGAACGTTTCTAAAATATTTGGCATTACACAAGTTAACTTTATCAGTTGCCTGCTGAGGCGTGAWMTTCCAAGCTAAACTTTGGGTACTGAGTCAGATGAACTCTAACCACCATGACTAGATCCTAATAAATTTATAATTCTAAATATAGGATCTATAATAAAGTGCTAACATGAGGCTCAGAAATGATCGAATGTCACATCTTTCCTATAATGAAGAACCGAAAGCAATTATTGATCGAGAGGAAAGAGTGATGCAACGAAAAACAGTCTCGTTTGTCAAAGTGTTATGGCGAAATCATTCAGAACGAGAAGCTACATGAGAAACTGAAGATTCGATGCGCAAAGAATATCCACAGTTATTTTCAAGTACATAATTCATAGCTCTAACTCGATTTCGGGGACGAAATCTTTTTTTTTTGAGGGGGGGAATTATAATACCCCATATTTGGTAAATCTAATCTCTTGATCGAGAACCAATTTTGTTCAAGTGTGAAATCGTGCTTTAGTGTTTCATATCTTATTCTTTAAGAGCCGTTTATTAGGCCTAGTTATTTTCATAAAATTCATCTGAGTTCTAAGCTGGTTGAAACAATCTTGGTTAGGATCGAAATTGTAAAGGAAATTGCCAAAGTATGATTATATTGCAAATAAGCTTAAGATCAAGGGTTGAATAGTAAATATTGTATATATATATATATATATATATATGAAATAGTTACTTTTTTTAAATCAAACTTGCTTCCTCCCTCTAACTCTACGATCTCTCCTACCTCTCTCTAAAAATACCTCATCTCATCTCTATAAACCTAGGAATTTCTTGTTAAATCTTTGAGTTTTTTAAGAATTGATGTTATAATTGGAACTAAGAACTCAAGATAAGGTATGTCTATAGTTTATTTTTGTGATTTCTTCTTCTTTAGGGAAATGGTTAAACCCTAAGTTGATTGATGATTCATAGGTTAAAAATTGAAGATTGATGAAATTTCTTCTAGTTGGTGTTGTTAGAGGAGGCAGATTCGTTTCTGTAAGTTTGAAAATTCATATAAAATCAACCGTTTGTCCGATTGATGCGTTCTTTATATCGTTAGAAAGGCTTTGAGTTATCTACAACTTTGTAGTTTACTGAGAAACCTAATCACATTCATACATGGCTTGAAATCTTTGATTTTCCAGACCTTGTCTGCAGCCACTCGATATTGCACTCTGTTTGTATAAATTCTATTCAAAATATACCAGAACTCCAAATTATATGAATTCAATTGGTATGGAATCCTAAGAGATATATGTAAAACTTTTATTTTATAAGAAAGTTTGGTTCAGCCTCTATATGTGAGAAAAAGGCTTAAACATTTGGTGTACAGAACCTGTTAGCTTCTGTTTGATTTTAGCAAATGTTGTCTATAGTCCTAGGCATTGTGTTATACGTTTACTAAGTGTCCTAGTGGTATGTTAAGAATTCTTGAAGGTCCATAAGTTCTATGAAAGGTAATAGCTTGTAGGAACTTGAAGTTGATGAGAAGTGTTATTGAAAATGGTCTAAAAGCCATTTTTCTGATAAGTGCAGGTAATCTGAAAGGAAGGAACCATTCATAAGCTTCGAATTTTGTTTGATCATATTTAAAACACTTTCAAGGTATGAATATCTACTTTCTTTTGATATGTGGGTAATCAATTGTGGTGATTATCCATTCTATGAAATCTTGATCATGACACATATCCACAAAAGGGGAAATGATCAAATTGGTATATGAAATCTTTTATGTGTTATATGATGTTTTGGTTTAAAAATTTTGTGTACCTGAGAAATCTAAACCATTACCAGTATGTTAAAAGACTCATGATCGATTTTATATAAATTAGAACCTCAATGGTTTTATTAGACTTATTATCAAATGTTTAGTTCTTGATTTGATTATTTGAGTTTGAGTTTATTGACTTAACTTTGAATAGGCTCAATACTCAGGGCACGGGTGTTGAGACGCTCCTATGATCCCTAAATTAGTCATGGCATTCTCATAAAGGTTACGGCCTGTAACATCCAATTTCTAATATGCCCAATTATTTGCTAGTATATTTAATTATTGGGTTAAATAGAACTTATGATTTGGTAGGAGTTTGGGTCTAAAGTTTTAGAATTATATTTCTTAAGAATATATTAGAGGATTTGGGAAAAAATTTACGTCGAAAAGATACGTAAACCGGATTTTCTTGGGAGATCTTTTCTAGAATATTGTTGTTTGATGTTATAGATTATCTCTTTATGAGCGTGTAGGCGAAAATCTCATAGAAAACGGAGTTCCGAGCGAAAAGTTATGAATATTTTAAGTGTTGGTGGTCAAAATGGGTACCTAGCCGGGCCAACCGGG
>NC_037539.1:19344614-19347100 GCF_001531365.2 Cynara cardunculus var. scolymus | reverse complement strand
AAGAGATTATCGAGATTTATGCAAGTTCATCATATGAACTTTGACTTGATTAAGTCAATGATTTGGGAGATAATATAAATGATAAAATAAAGGTTGGATTTTGGTTGTTTATGTCAAATATGTTATATTAAGTTGAGATTCAGAAGTTGGAATATTTTGGAATCGAAATGGTTTGAAGAAAATGTATGAAAATGAGAATTTCGACTTTTGAATGCATTGAAAGTGTGCAGGCTTTGAAATCTGTATAAAATTGTAGAAAAATACAAATGAGGTGAGGCCAATTTCTTGAGTTAGATATTTGAGTCTACTTTATTTCTTATTTATGATCAAGGCATGATTTCGAGATTAAAATAGGCAAAACAGTTCTGCATGCAGCAGCTATACATAGAAATTTGGGTAAAATGTTCAAAKAGGATATGTGTATATCATGGGTTTCTTATATTGATTGCTTATCAGAGTAAATTAAGACATGTTTTGATATTTTGGAAGCAATCTAAGTGTGCTAGATTGGACTTGCTTTGTGAGCTCAATTCGGAGCTTTTCGGTATTACTCGGTTGCCCGGTGAGTTATTTAGTTAATTGTTACATATTGATTTGAACATATATTTTCGTATGAATGTTTTGGTCTTGAATGGAGTCACACGATCTTGATTTGTCTTTGATTCCGTCTCTTGAGTCGATTCCATATTACTATCTCGGTACATCGGTCTGCTATCCGGATCTGGACTTGTTTGTTTTGCTCCTTGTGTTGTACGCCATAGTACGGGTACTACTTCGTGTGGCATGCCGGAAGTTTATGGCGAAGTCAAGATCCTGGGTTGTACGGGTGAGACTTTCTACGGTTGTGAATACTCATTGCTCAGAAAGGAGGAAGAGCAATGAGTAGGGAACCTTGGCACATACCCGGTAGAGGAAGGCGGGCAGTGCGAGGTTTCCCGTGATGTATGATTCCGACTCGGACTTTGGCATGAGCCCGGAAGGTGAAGGACGGGGGGATGCACTGTCTTCGTTATGTATACCGATTCGATCTCTTGGTTCTTGATATTTATTGGTATTCTAACGTTGCTGAATACATTTGGTTATTGATGCTGTCTCCTTGTTGTATTGAGCATCAATGGTATGGTATACTATGGTGATTTGAATTTGGAATCCTATGATCTTGGCATCCGGTACGTAATTGTTCACTCGGTTCCTTGTAAGTCGCGGTTCACATCTGGATGATGTCTTGAACTCTATTATTGATAAGAGTTTATTATGTGTGTTTATAAACATGTGTGATATTGATATGTAATATTTAACTATTTAACTCCCTAAGTGTTGGCTTACCATTTAAGTGGCAACCTCTCTCAGGAAAGAAGACAGACAAAAAGAAAGATTCCGTTGTTTGACTCGAAGATTTACCGGGGATCTTGAAGATATCGATCTTGCTTTTGGGTAAATATTAGCTTATATATATATATATATATGTAGTCTTTGTCCCGTATTCTTTTGGCTACATAATTTGGATTGTAAGTAAAAATCCGTTATATCCGATTTGGAATTGTGTTTTGGGTGGTTTTATCACTAAAATAGAACGGATATTTCGATGTTTTTCTAGAAATTAATATCCCATATTATGAGGTTAATTAATGTTATGCCCATATTTGTGTGTTTCAAGGTGTTAGTCTCTGGTCCTTCATGCCTCTGGTCCTTCATGCCTCTGGTCTTTCATGGCCTCTGGACCGATGCATCGCCTCTGGACCGATGCATCGCCTCTAGACCGATGCATCGCCTCTGAACCAATGCTTCGCCTCTGGTCTTTTTCCAAACTTAGTTGTTTCAGCAACATTTTCAGATTTTCCATCCTTGGCCCTGATGGTTTTGGCAAAACTTTCAGAATAATTAGGATCAATTTTTGGTCCTAATAATCAGTAAATTATATTTTATTGGAGATTTTATAAGATTCAGAAATTGGGGTTTGTTCAAGCTCGATGTTAAAAATATGGTATCAGACTGTGGTTTGAGTGAACTGGATATCATTAATGATATTCGGACTCAAACTTAGGTATTGACATTGTATAGTGACTAGGTTATGATTAAACTTAGGTATTGACATTGTATAGTGACTAGGTTATGATTAAACCTAGGTATTGACATTGTATAGTGACTAGGTTATGATTATATGGGATATAGACCAATAGGAGAAACCTAAGATTTGTTGGGGTACAAGGGATAGAATATTATTTGACCCCTATGTATATGTATTATAATTTCAGTACGATGTTTGATCACGATGCATCTAGCAACGCGCCGGTTACTCAAGAAATTGGGGATGAAAACCTCAATCTTGAAGGGAATGTCCAAGAAAATGTGGACAATGACGATGAAGCCCAACTATCACGTCATACTGAGAGGCTATTGAAAATAATGAATGATCAAACACAGGCTGCTCTATGAGAGCAAAGAATAGAGTTTGAAAGAAAGTTATCTGAAGTGCAAAATCCAGA
>NC_037539.1:19337656-19338994 GCF_001531365.2 Cynara cardunculus var. scolymus | reverse complement strand
TGAATTTTTTGTTCTTCGTGTTCTTCGCGTTCTTCATCTTTTCTTTCTGTTTGATCCGATTTTTTCATAAAATCTTGTGTTTTTGTGTTAAAAATATTATCAAAATGTTCGAAATTGTGTTGTGAATCTTTGTTATTCACAATTTTTTGTGATTTGATCAACTTTTATCAAGATTTGGTCGGATTTTTGTGTTTTAATTTTTTTTAAAATCAGTGTTTTTGATCCAATTTTGTTTAAATTTTTTTAGTTTTTGTGTTTTTGATAGGTTTTAATCTGTTTTTGATTTTTAGTTTGGTTGATTTTTTTGTTAATCCGTTCAATCTGTCCAAAGTCCAACTGGTTTACAAGACTTAATTTCTTTGGGCTTAAATTCTTTCTGGCCCATTATAGTTCACTGGATACAAGTCCGGCCACATGATTAAGGTCGCATGCTTTAGTTTGAGCGGATACAGAGTTCTTAATTGTGCAAGGGTTAGGCGGATTAAAGGTAAACCGCACATCAATTGTGCGGACTAGAGATTCACCGCAGAAGCTTTGATCGGATTGTTCATCGTGAAGACGTTAAACCACACGATCCTTGATCGGCTTTCTCAAGCGGTGTTCATCTACACCGCACACCATTTGAGCGGATTCTTCACAACTTTGAGCGGTTTACACTAAACCTCACATTATTTCATCGGACGATTTCATGTAAGTCAATCTCAAGTTTATGTTCATTTTTTGAGCGGTATTCATCCTACACCGGACATGCCTTGAGCGGTGTTCATCTAAACCGGTCACCACTTGACCGGATTAGGGCTCTGATTCATTCAGCAGGTAATCCATCCCAAGCGATTTAGGACTTGTACATCGAAGAATGTTGAGCGGACTTCTAATCCGCTTGATTTCATTTACCCAGATTCTTGATTCTTCATTATCTCTTGATTCATTTTGATTAATCGTTCAATACCTTGACTGTTTTGACAAGAATCAATTCAATTTTGACTGTTTTCATTGGGATTCTATTTTTTGCTGTGTCTGTGTTTCATATAGTGTCCGGTGTGTATTCATGTGGTGACAGGTTTAACTTCTTATGTTGTCCGGTTTAGTTACGTGGAAGTGTTTGATTTAACTTCAAGCTTGACAGGTTTAATATTTTGTGACAGGTTTAAGATTTACATCTATCCGGTTTAGTTTAATGCAGTATTGCTGTTGTTGAAGCTGTGTTGAAGCTGCATTTGTTTTAAGTTTTGTTTTAGGTACTTTGTTGATTGTTGGTTAGTTGTACTTGACAACAGGTAACACAACAACACAGCTGTGATAGCATCATCCAGTTTTAAAACAGGTTTGGAACAGCTC
>NC_037539.1:19317197-19337556 GCF_001531365.2 Cynara cardunculus var. scolymus | reverse complement strand
TCAGAGGATCATCTTCCAGAACCTCTGTGATAGACAACAGAGGTTCTGTCATCTTTGACTTGTACGCTTTGATTACAGAGGACCAGTTTCCAGAACCTCTGTGATAGACAACAGAGGTTCTGTCACTTTAGACTTGTACGATTGAACATCTTCTGTTGTTGGTCCTCTGTGGTCTTCTGTGGTGGAACCTCTTCTGTCAACACTTGCAGTATTACTTTTTCCATACTTTTACATTAAATGAAATGAGAGCTAACATATATGGAACTACTAGTGTTCATGATCTTAGAATTTGCTGGGTATAAGCCTTATTCATGATTGATTCTTATATTTATGCATGGTACGATAAGGATATATTATCGGACACAGTGTTGTCCGATGAGAGCTCTTATCGGTCATGCCTTGATCAGTGAGAAGATAGTTATTATTTATACTTCGTCCGATGAGGACTTTATCGGACATAGTTTTATCCGTTGAAGACCCTTTATCTGATAGAATTGTTCGAGTTAGGCACCTCACCGCCCAAAAGTGTTTAGCAGTTTAATATTTGAGACTCTAAAGTGTTGACCGGATTGAGGTTATCGTTCAAGCCTTATCCAGTGAGGATGTTCATCGGACAAGGTGATGTCCAGATGGAAATGTTTATCTTTTAAGCATTGTCGGTGAGTGTTGTCCGATGAGAACGTATCAGGACATAGCATTGTCCGGTGAGTGTTGACCAATGATGAGTTTGTTACTATTGTTATTTGAGTATTAGCCGATGAGGGGCAGTTATTGCTCAAGACTTGTTCAATAAAAACAGTTGTCTTCCCAAAATGACGTTTAACAGTTTAAACTGTCTTGGGTTGAAAAGGGGAATTTGTATCTTTCAAATGTTGATTTTAATTGAGGAAAGATACTATTGTTTCTATCAAAATTGTTATGATGAGAAATTTGTTTTGAAAGAAATATTGAGATGAGATTGGAAAAGTGAATTTAAGAACTTTGAGAGTTCTTGAGATAAATTTTCTAACATGAAACGATTTTGAAGCCATTATTAGCTAAAATTACAGATTTATCTGTAGATTTGAGGTGGAAACAAGGGTGGCATAACAAAGAGAGGTGTATCATGAGATAAGGATGACATATGAAGGAGAGATGTACCATGGGATAAGGGTGGCATATCAAGGAGAGATGTACATTTAGATAAGGGTGACATTTGTGTATGTGTGGTTACTGTTATAGCTCTTGTTGTAACATCCATACGGTGCGATAATTCTGAGTCAACATTTCTTTGTGATATGAAGAGATGGGAATATTGCTCTTATTGAAGTGATAACAACGATATTATTGAGAAGGGGAAAATGGCTTATAGCTAGAGGCATTAATTGCCCATGTTTTCAAATGATTTTATGATATCCTATCTGAGTAATCCAAAGAGTTGGGGTTTGAAATAAAACCCGGAGAGTCGTTGGTCATTGTTTAATCAGTTTTCATTTAAGTTAAATATGGTTGTATTTAAAAAGCTTTTAATAAATAACCAAAAGCTCCGCTGAATGTTATTTCTTGGTATTCTTTTATATGATCGTGGAGGTTGATACCGTAAGTTCTAATCTGATATGAATTGAGACTTGAGAGTTATACTCTTGATAACCGTAAGAACCTAAATGATTATTCTTCTTGTGTGGTAAGATTGTTTTATAACATGCAGTTTTGTTTTACTGAAGTTATATTTGATTTAAAGTGATTGGGTATTCAAATGCGAGTTTTAAACAAGTTTTGGTGATCTTCACCCTGTAATTGCAAAAAAAAAGGATTATCTCAATAGACCTCATGGTCTAACCCTCCTTTTGTGTTTTAAAATATGCATTGCAGGTTCAGCTGGGTCCAGGGATAAAGGGAATGGGGAAAATGTAAATATTTTTCTTATGTGCTTGTTTGCTATTTTGAAGATCAAATTGTTGCTTCATGAATTTTTGGAGAATAGACGTTGTTATACATGTGATGTACAAGATTATTATTAGGAATTTTTGAGTTGTAAATTATGTAATATAAGTTTCTTGTACTAGTGGGACCAATGTGGTGTAATGTATTTCGTTTATATGAAGTACATGTTTATATGCAAATGTGGAAGTTGGGGGGGTGTTACATCTTATCAATCGGGTCTATTGCATTAGAGTTTTTAGTTCTTGGAGTGACCATGTTTTATTTCCTGGGATGTATAGAAGCTGCATATTTTGCTGGTGAAAAAATCAGATACCCTCTACTACACCCCTCACACCTATATAAAAGATTACTCCTGCTACTTTTCCTTTTTTACACCTTGTAAGAGTATGCTAGAAATTCCAAAAATGCGGCCTACCCTTAATGACTATTGTTATTACAACCTTCTAAAAACAACTACCCAACCTACCCCTTTAGTCTTTCTACTCAAGGTAACTAATAGCATCCCTCTGGGGTATATCAGATAACCACATAATATAAACATGTAAGTAAAAATATGTAATAAAAATGGGTGTATTCTAGTCAACATAACAAATAGCATCCCTTTTGGGTATATCAGATAACCCCATAATATAAACATGTAAGTAAAAATATGTAATAAAAATGCGAGTATATATATTGTAAGTAAATTACATAATTTAGTAAACAGTCTCTTGAAATCTTAATTGTACATTATATATCGATTCAAATACACGAGACTCAATTGGAGTATGAGTCATTATGATTATGTTTCAGTTCTAATATGCTTTTCTTGATATTTTTTAGTCCAAGAAACCAGGAACTAGATTGAAATGGATACAGAGTGATGGTAGAGATAAGTATTTGAGGTGATTAAAAATCACATATTTATCACTCACAAACAATACACCAAATAATGGAAGGCGACATATTTGGAAGAGCAATTCATACTCATCTGAGAATCTAGGAAAAAGCTTACCTACAACTTTTGGTTGGGCGGCCTTCCACACAGATGTTGTTTGACTTTGTAGAGAAGACAGCCACACCTGAAAAGAATTCTTTTATGTCACTCCACATTGTGGTACCAATTGCTATACATATATGAAAAGTAGAGGCAAACAAATAATCAATTGCAATCGAAAACAAAAAATAAGCAATGGAGTAAAGATGGAAACCTATAAATCGAAGCTCCTTGACTTGAAGAGATTCCGGGCCTGCAAAAGAGAGAGAGATTTCCACAATCACAAAATAACAAATGTACCAACCATCAAAAATTGGAAACAACAACAAACAGAATGAATCCCCAACGTTTACTTAGTGACTCAAAAACTTACCGATTCTTCTTGTGGTGGCATAGAAAAATGATGTAAATCAGACACACCAGAAAAAGATTATTGTAATCTAAGCATAATAGGTTCACAAAAAACAGAAACAAAAAAAAACTAACGGGAAGATTTAGTAGAGTGGAATAAGAAATAAGGGAACAAAAGAAACTCCACCTAAACTGGATGTAAACCAAATCTCCCATTCCCGAACCCCTCCACCTGATGATTACGTGCATTCCTTCAACAAAATATAGCAGAGCTACCATAGAGATGACATTGAAAATGGAAATGATCCTAAGCCTAATCCTAACCCTAACACAGTATGAAAATGATCCTAACCATAACACAAAATGGAAGAAGGGAGGAAGATGCATTGCAGTATAGGAACGATGGATCATTTCAATTGAGTGGATTAAGAACCCTGACTTGAAGAAATCAATGAAAACCTGAATCAATAATAAATAAAAGTCTGAATCATCACCTTTTAAAGAAATCAATTTTGGGGAGGGGAGTAGAGACCGTGTCAGAGATGAAGAGGCGGAGATGAATGTAGGAAACGAAGCGTCAACAGAGAAAAGCATTCATGAGTTGTGCATAATGCATATCTTTAAGATATTTAAGACTTTTTATACTTTATGCATTAATTTATAGTACTTTATGCATTAATTTATAGTACTTTATGCATTATGATTTGTTTTTAAGACTTTTAAGACTTTGTGCATTGAAAGATAGAACCTTATGCATTTAAGGTTGTTTTTAAAACTTTTATGAAATATGGTTTATAAGGTAGTATAGATATGGACAAAGAGGTTATCACTTGAGCTAAAATTCTGCCACAAGGCAGATAAAACATCAAGAAAAAGAATTATTTTGATAATAATTTACTTGATATTTTGTATTTAAACCATCTATTTGATTTTCATTGTCAAATGCATGCTTAAACGACTATAATATATTGTATGAGCATAAATTATATTATATTATATTATATTATATGTTCTCTTAATTTGATTGTATCAAAGTCATACTAAATTCCATTAAGTATAACAAAAAGAGTATGTTTCTTAAAACACAACTTCTTAAAGTAGGTTCTCTACATACAAACAAAATACATTACACCTTTTTCGATTAGAAATGGAGTTTCTTTTAGCAAAGCAATAGCCTTTTCTTCTTCTTTCGGATGTCTATAAAATACAACTCTTTATGGGAATATTTAGTTTCGAATTTGTATATTTGTTATTTATATGTTATATACAAGATATGAATGGTATAAAATTTTCAAACTCAGATTGTCTCATGCGAGGGAATGGGTGATGGTGGGGTGTTGGTCATATATGTATATAGTAGGCTAGTAAAACACAATTGGAATAGTAAATGGGTAGGAATTTGATCCATGTTCCATCACCTTTACATGGAATGATGAAATTCGTGAACAATTCAATTCGATTTCATCAGTTAAATGGATTTTTTTTAACATAATTGACGATTATAATTTCTTTAGATTCCATAAAAATCATCAATATAACAAAATCGAATTTATACGACACTATATAATATCAAGTATTTTAATAGGCCGTTTTACATGATTTAATTTATAGGACCACAAAATAAATCATCCAAAGGCGTTATAATAAGTTTATATGTCAATTTTGGGCGTCTTAACAAGTATTTTAAAACATTTTTGATACAAAACGTCTCATTAGCAATTTTATAGGACACTATTTTCTATAAAAAGATGAGTTTATAAAATACTTTCTCAAAAGTGTCCTATAAAATTGTCAATCCGACACTTTGTAATAAAAAATTCCTAAAAACTTGTTTTAAGATGCCCAAAAGTGTCCTATAAACTCATTACAATGTTTTAAATAAGGTGTTATATATTTGGTTTCTATAAATCAAGTCCTATAAGGCAGTCTATTATGATGCTTAGAAATTGATAACGTCTTATAAATCCAATTTTGCTGTAGTGAATGTTAACCAAACGCCACCTTAGTAATTAACCAGGCGTTGGATTTTTTAATAATACAGGTTTTTATTTCCATAACTTGCCAGGTTGTTCATTTTTACGGAACATAGTTCTTATACATTTTCTCAATAGTGATGGTGATGACTGTTCAACATGGTTGTACACTACAAAATAAAATGAATTACTAGGGGATCTTGTTAAAAAGATGGATGGAAAATAATTTTATGGGATCCTCAAGTTTGGTGGTTTAGCATCATTTCCCCGTTAATTTAGGAGAGCAAATATCCGATTTCCATTCTTCTCTAATTGACAGCCATTCATAGTTGTTTTCCATATTTAGATCATTGTAAATCTGTATTTATAGTGGCTGTCTTCTTCTTCTTTGTAATATAACTTTTACACAGAATATTACAAACGTTCCCAAACAATCACCTCTTGTTAACATGGTATSAGAGCAGGTTTGCTCATCATATACCGTTTAACTTCTTTCATCCTCCCAACCGAGTCACCATGTCTGAAAATGTCTTTGGTTCTGATTTATCACTACAACTCGCAAACTTGTTGAAAAATGGCCTTAATCCCCAGCCTCAAAACCCAAAACTTTCCGATAACCTCCAAATCAATCTCAAACTCAACAACCAAAACTATGCTCTATGGACCCGAATTATCCGAGTTGCCATAGGCGGAAAATTCAATCCCCTGTTCTACACCATGGTCCAAACCCAATTTCAGAAAAACATTCAAGTTTTTCTATTCGACAATGGAGGAGAATATGTTAACTCTGATATGAAACTCTTTTTTCAAACTAAGGGAATAGTTCATCAAACCACTTGCCCTCATACTCCAGAACAAAATGGAGTCACAGAACGGAAAATCGCATCCTATTAGAAATCACTCGGGCTCTTCTAATAGAATCACAAGTTCCAAAGTTTTTTTTGGCCAGAAGCTTTTGTTACTACCGCATATCTTATCAACCGACTTCCCACTCAAATTCTAAAATCTAAAACCCCTTTGCAAATTCTCACAGAGTTTACCAAACCTCCATCCGTTCTTACTCTTGAACCACGAATCTTTAGGTGCACTGTATTTGTTCACATACCTAAATCACACAGATCCAAAATCAACCCATTTTGCTGATAAATGTGTCTTTGTTGGGTATGGAATCACTCAAAAGGGATACCGATGTTATAATCCAAAAACCCGACACATGTTCATTACTATGAACTGTGACTTTCTTGAAACTAAGTACTACTATGCATCCCAAAACAGTGGTCAGGGGGAGAGAAAATATATTGACACTGACACGCTGAGTTGGTTGACATATGTAACATATGAAGAAGGAAGGAGCCACAGTTCACAAAATGAGTCTCCTTTATCCACACAACCCGAAGACCCAAACGTTGGTGCCACCTAGAAAACTGCTCCTAACCTGATACCCGAGGTAAGTAATACTCACTCTTCATTTATACCCGAACCCATTAATAACACAATAGGGCAAGGTGAGAGTGTACATGAACAAGAAAGGTTCACCACTCAAGAAGATGCACCAGCAGGGCAAAGTGAACATATGGAAAAGCAAGAGATCTTTGAGAATTTTCCCACACAAGAAGACACATCGGGAAGATATGTACTACCACCAAGAACAAATCGGGGAGTTCCACCGAAAAGGTATTCCCCAGAAAAGGAGTCCAGAGGAAGCAGATATCCAATGGCTAACATAGCCAAAGAAAATTTATCCGAGAAAGCCAAGGCGTTTGCCTCATCTCTGTATTCTGAGGAAATCCCTACTAATACAGAACAAGCCTTAAAATCAAAGCAATGGAAAGATGCAATGGAAGAAGAAATGAAAGCACTTACAAAAAACAACAAATGGGAAAAACGTGTCTTGCCTCCAGGAAAGAGAACTCTCAGGTGTCGGTGGGTTTTTACAATTAAATACAAACAAGATGGTACAATTGAAAGATACAAAGCGAGATTGGTAGCTAAAGGCTATACACAAACATACGGAATTGATTACTCTGAAACTTTTTCYCCGGTTGCAAAAATGAATACAATCAGGGTTCTCCTTTCTGTAGCAGCAAATAAAAGATGGCCCTTATATCAGTTTGATGTAAAGAATGCTTTCTTACACGGAGAACTAAAGGAGGAGGTTTATATGGAAGCTCCACATGGATTCACGGACCAGTTTGGAAAAAGAGAAGTGTGCCTCCTGAAAAATCTCTCTATGGGTTAAAACAGTCCCCTAGAGCATGGTTTGGGAAGTCCACTTTGGCCATGCAAAACTATGGGTTTAAACAAAGTAACTCAGATCATACTTTGTTTCGTAAACGGAGAGGCAATCTCATAACCTGCCTAATAATCTATGTCGATGATATGACTATTACAAGAGATGACATAGAAGAAATATTCAAACTGAGGAAGAACTTGTTCACAGAATTTGAAATGAAAGATCTGGGGAGACTCAAATATTTCATTAGGATGGAAATTCTAAGATCAGAACAGGGGATCTTCATGCACCAAAAAAAGTATGTCCTCGATTTACTAGCTGAAACCGGTATGGTTGATTGCAAACCAGCAGACACTCCGATGATTGTGAATCAAAAGCTTTATATGGAAGAAAAAGCAGACCTTGCCGACAAAAGAAGATACCAACGAATGGTATGAAAATTGATATATATCTCACACACCCGACCTGATATAGCATATGCTGTAGGAGTGGTAAGTCAGTTTATGCATCAACCCCAAAAGGCTCACATGGAAGCATTCTTAAGAATTATAAGATATCTCAAGGGAACGACAGGGCATGGAGTCTTGTTCAAACCAAACGAGCATCTTGAAACACGACTGTATACCGATGCAGATTAGGCGGGAGATAAAGGCAACCGTAGATCCACCGCAGGATACTTTACTTTAGTTGGTGGAAATCTCGTTACGTGGAGAAGCAAGAAACAAGAGGTGGTGGCCCTTTCAAGTGCATAAGCTGAGTTCCGGGGAATTGCAAGGGGGATAACTGAAATGCTATGAGTACGAAGGCTCCTAACTGAGATAGGATATCCACCACAAGAAACTAGCAAAATTATGAGTGATAATGAGGCAACCATTCAAATTTCAGAAAATCCAATACAACATGATCGAACAAAGCATATAGAGGTTGATCGACACTTCATCAAAGAAAAATTGGAAGCAGATATCATCACACTTCTGTTTGTTCGATCAGAAGACCAACTTGTCGATATGTTGACAAAAGTTGTTAATAAAAGAACCTTGCACGAGTGTCTGGGCAAGTTGAATTTTGGAAATCCCACTGTTCAACTTGAGGAGGAGTGTTAAAAAGAAGGTTGGAAAATAATTTTATGGGATCCTCAAGATTGGTGGTTTAGCATCATTTCTCCGTTAATTTAGGAGAGTAAATATCCGGTTTCCATTCCTCTCCAATTGATAGCCATTCATAGTTGTTTTCCATATTTAGATCATTGTAAATCTGTATTTATAGTGGCTGTCTTCTTCTTCTTTGTAATATAACTTTTACACATAATATACAAACGTTCCCAACCAATCACCTCTTGTTAACAGATCTAACAGCCGGAGAAAACGTGGCCAATTGACAATCACAGTGGCATATCAGCCCGATAATTTGTGATCCGCTATAAACCCATCGATGAAACCCCTTTGTTTTAGTGTTACCTTGACAGTTGACACCAAAGAAGAGTTTTACTCAAAGTAACTAGTTTGCAATAAAAGGCAAAAGCCAGGTTTTAAAAAGTCGATGCTTTGTATAAGTTTTGTGATGGATTTTAGTTTTTCCGACCCGCCGATGGACACTTAACTTGTCAATAAAGAATCTATGTAAGAAAGTAAAATGAAGCATAAATATAATAGCCGAAACAATGGATGGCCGGCTGTAAGTTCTCATACTACAATGTGAACCTGGATCGTCCAATCAAAATACATCTCACAAATCTAGGTATCCAAATCTTCATTTGGCTATAAATGCCAACCTTAACAACTCGAATCACATATCTTTTATCAATATCTTTCTTGTCTTAAAAAAAAACCGACAACTTGAAACCATGGTCAAGAACGCTTCCATGTTTGTGAAAATGGCCACAATACTCTCACTTTTACTAATGTTTGTTGTATTGGCAGAAAGCAGATCAACACTAGTTGGTAAGTCATCCTAATAGTGATAGCCGGGTCTTGGTTATCACTTGAGGTAACTAATACGTGATTATTATTTATTATATGTTTAAGTGATAGCATGATAAATTGGTATATTTGATTATGCAATTATATGGATTGTATGCATATTGTGAATATGCACGATTAAAAATATGATTGTATGCATTAGTTTAATATGCATAAGTATTATATGCATGCATGATATATGGAATATGTATGTATGCATGCATGAGGCGGTCAAACCGCCTTTCCTATTAAGGAAAGGGGTATAAATAAGGAAGGAGGGTTTCAAAAATAAGTTTTCTACTTCTTTGGAAAAATTGAGAAGTCTTGTTCGGATTGCTTATTAACTGGACATTTGAAGTTGGAATCAAGAAGTTGGATTCAAATTTGGTTTCAAAAAGAATTGCATAAGGTGAGTGGTTAAATGTTTTTAAAAGCATTTTGAATTTGCATAATTGAATTGAGTTATGAACCATCACCGGACTTGGTTATAAATTGGACATGTATTGTCCGGATTTGTTATAAACCGGACGCAGTATCATCCGATTTAGAGGAAATCGATCATAGCATTAATCGGATTAGCATGTTGATGAAATTCTATCTTTGAAAACCGGATAAAAGTTTTGAACGGAGAAGTAGGAATACGATTAAAGGTTGTTCGGTTTAGTTATAAATTGGTCGATATATTGTTCGATTTAGAAATAAAATTGATCAAGGGTTTACCCGGTGTAGTATAAATCGATTGCACTTTGATCGGACTTGTTTGAATGTTGTCCGGATTGATAAATCGGACAAGTTAATATTGAGTTGTCTAGATTTGTAAACCGAATAAAGAATCTTGTGTTGCCCAGATTTATAATCCGGCTGAGTAGGACAGTGTTGTCCGGATTAGTATATCGGTCAAGATTTGACCGGAGTTGAAGTCCGGCCAAAGTCCATGTTGACCAAAACTTGTTAAGTTGACCGGTTTTGTATTTTGATTAAAGTGTTAGTTCAAAATAAATCATTAATATTCTTTTATGATGATAAACAATAAGAATTTTAACAAAGATGATTTTGAACCGATGATGTTCCATTAGGACATTTATGACTGCGGTCTGTTCTAATTGGGAAATATTTTGTAAAATGATTTGATGAGGAAATAAGGGTGGCATATCAAAGAGAGATGTACCAACATATTAAGGAGATGTGTACCATGGGATAAGGGTGGCATATCAAGGAGATGTGTACCTTTGGATATAAGGGTGGCATTTGTATGTGTGATATGTGACATAGCTCTTACTATTATATGCTATAAGATTATTGTGATATGGAATCTTAATTTCTTTGTGATTTAAAGGTTTAGAATCAGAGTTCTTATTGGAAATCGTAGTCTGGATGTTATTGAGGAGTGGATAACAGGTTTATGGCCTGAAACTTTGAATAAACCTTGTTTTAATTGAAAAGGTTTAAAAGTGGCATCACATGAAACCTAATCGGTACAAACCTATTTGGGTTTGGATGTGTTTAAAAGCTGAGAGATTGGTTTTGGAATTGGAAAGGTATTGGTATTATATTTTACTTATTCATATATTGTGTTATATATATATGAGAAGTTGTTTAAATAAAGTTTTGGTGATTCTCACCCTGCAATGATATAAAAAGAGAACTCACTAGACCATCCGGTCTAACCCTCATTTTGTGATTTTAAATATGTATTGCAGGAGGTGCTAACGGTAAAGGAAATGGGAAAATGTGATACTTTCCTTTATATATATCTGCATAAAGATTTGTCTATGATGTGTATAGTTTTGATAAGATGAACGTTGAGTAGTACAAGTAATGTATTTTGAATTTTTGGTCTATGTATTCTGTATGATAGAATCTTGTACTATGGGACCTGAGTGATGTATAAACATGTATTTCTTATGTATGAAGTATGTGTTACATACAATGTATGGTATGGGGCGTACACTAATTCTCCCAACTATTTAAAGCCTTTTGACGGTTTGGTTTACATCAAATTAATTAGATCGGCACCTGATTATGTCGTTTGGTATATTGACATGATCTTTCATTGTTTTGTTTGATGGAATCATGAACATACAGATGGTTTACAAAAGGCAAAATCAGTCATTGTTTGTAACCAAGTTACCGGTGTGGAAGTTGGGGACGATTGCATGACCATTAGCCAGTCGTTTTAAGATGTGTTTGGGATCTTTTTTGGCGATTAACCCCAACATCAATTGTGAAACAATCTTCATGAGAGTGTGTTRATGGAAGTGCTACTAACTGATCAAGCATCAATTGTGAAACAATCTYCGTGGGTCAATGGGTGTGTGTTRATGGAAGTGCTACTAACTGATCAAGCATCAATTGTGAAACAATCTYCGTGGGTCAATGGGTGTGTGTTGATGGAAGTGCTACTAACTAATCTAGCTCAAAAAACCAAATGTCGACCATTGAGAAGTATTTGAATGAATAAAGAGCTAGAATTAATGCCTTTAATTTGCACTTGTGTAACATTGCAATTTCATTACATTATGTTATGAACGAATGTTTTTTGGTTCAATTTTTTTTGTTTTATCACATTGATTTTGAAGATGAAAATTAGCCGGAAACGGGAGCATTCACGACACATGCAACTTAGCAATGCCCTACCATCATAAACAAACAGAAAAGGTGTCGCAAAGGTTTTCGAAAAGTTTTATGCACGCGTTTATGGGGGAGGAGCACTAGAGTGAAGAGAGATTTTTTAATTTTGAAAAACATTAACGTCGAAAATCATTCATCGTAAAAACATCTAAGTTTTGTGTAGGTTAATTACTAGGATGCCATGCAAATATGTCTAAATGTCTTAAAAGATTGTTTTTCAATTATGTATCTAATGTAAAAGTGTTAAGTTGACGATCTAACAAATTTTTTATTACTCTTTAGAAAATAAACAAAAGTTGTAATTCTTTAAATTGAAAAGTTTGTAATCGGCCAAGTAAATAACAACAAACTGGGATGTAATTTGTTCTGCTTCATATTTAACTACAAAAATATGCTTCTAAAACCTATATTTTGGTTTACAAAAAGATTCTGCCAAAAAGTTAATTATAATACTTTCCCTTTTTTATAAAATTTTAATACATTCTCTTAATTATATAAAAATCATACTATATTTTCTTAATTGTAATATGTAAATATGTTATTCATATGAAACATATTCTGATACCAGTTTTACATATAATTTCCCAACACTTCCTTTTCCTTAATAAAACGTTTCAATTTTGAATATAATCATTTGTTCCTCATTAATGATCACGGCATACGAGTCATAAAAATTTAGCATGCGAACCACAAGGGTGATACCTGATTGGTTTGAGTCTGGCTCCAAAGATCAAAAATACCGGGAGGTCTCAGGTTCAAATCTAAGAAGGAATAAAAATCCCCTTGTGGCCACGGAGGTTCAAATGCGGTGACTCTGAGCTATGTGCAAAGCAGGTGGTCGCCTTGGGATTAGTCGGCTCGCATAGCGGGTTGGATATCCATGTTAATAAAAAAAAATAGCATGTGGGATTATTCGGTCGACTTTTGTGATGGATTTTAGGGTTTTGCGACGGGAGACCCATCACCTAAACTTCTCTAACTAAGAAACCATGGAAAGCATCATAGCCGAAACAATGGCCGGCTGTAAATCTCAGATTACAATGTGAAACTGGATGGTCCAATCAAAATACATTTCACTGATCTATCCAAATCCTAAATTCCCTATAAATATGCAAACCTCAATAACTGGAATCACATATCTCAGTGTTCACATATTTAATTATTAGTAAAGAAAAAACTAGAAACTTGAAGTCATGGCCAAGAACGCTTCCATGTTTGTGAAAATGGCCACAATACTCTCACTTTTTGTAATGTTTGTTGTGTTGGCAGAAAGCAGATCAACACTAGTTGGTAAGTCATCCTAATTCTACCAACTATTTAAAGCCTTTTGACGGTTTGGTTTACATCAAATTAATTAAATCGGCAACTGATTATGCCGTTTGGTATATTGACATGATCCTTCATTGTTTTGTTTGATGGAATCATGACATACAGATGGTTTACAAAAGGCAAAATCAGTCATTGTTTGTAGCCAAGTTACGGGTGTGGAAGTGGGGGACGATTGCACGACCATTAGCCAGTCGTTTAAGATGAGTTTGGGAGCTTTTTTGGCGATTAACCCCAACATCAATTGTGAAAAAATCTTCGTGGGTCAATGGGTGTGCGTTGATGGAAGTGCGACTAACTGATGAAGCTCAAAAAACCGTTCAGAAGCATTTGAATGAATAAAGAGCTGGAAAGACTTTGAAGTAGCTCAACTTGTTCAACATTGCTGTTTTATTATTCGTATTTATAAATGCAAGACACGTGAATCGTTTGATGGATACTCCGTGTCTAAAATCTTTGTCGTTTTTATGATCAATGATTCTCAAGGTTTAAAATCTATGTGTGGACTTTATAAACTCCCTGCCTTGCGCTCTTTAATTCGCTAACGTATTTGAATAATAATATATATGTCCACACAGTGGAAAATATGTGCTTCCTAAACATCATTATTATCCAACCGTTAAGGATTAATAGATGTGCGCAAACGGGTTAACCGGTGGAGCCCTTAACCAGATCTACGGGTCCTAGTTTGTGCCTCCTAAAGCCTTCAATAATCACTCCTTCCTTGACCGGTAAGAAACCAAGACTGGTAGTAACGAATTGGACTGGTATTTTTTTTTTTTAATATATATATGAACTATCTTTTCATATTATATAGTTGAACTATACTATATTTTATATTAACATTTTCTACCACTTGTTTTGTTAATTATTATTTAATCATATATGAGATTTAATATAACATATATATATAATAATAATAAAACCTAATATATATACTTCATCAAATAAGAGCTTATATATGGGATTATAAATACAACTAAATATCGTAAACTTCAAAAAGAAAAAAAAATGTACGTATTGTTTAAAATATCAAATACATGAAAATTGTTTAAAACTTCTAATATTGTCATCTGGTGGTTGTATATCGGCTTAATTCATTGAAAGCAAACACGTACATATGTTAATTAATTATCAAAGGTATACCGGCTTCCATCTTCGTTGGTTATTTCGAGCTAGTCAAGTCCATTTTCAAATGATTGTGTGTTAATTTTTCAGTCGTAGATTGATCCTTGAGACAAATACAGACCTCGATCCCTCCAATGTAAATCACATCCTTTGTTCGAAAAGAAAAGGCACATTTTGAAGCCACGGTCATGGCTTAAACAATTAGTAAATCTCTTGCAATTAATGACAGAGAGAGTTGGAAATTGACATTCTTTATCTTTCAGCTATCCCAATATATCAAGGTGTTCAAAATCATCAATAGACATAGAACTAAGAAAAGTGGATCGATATAAATACTTAACTCGTTATGGTTGGAATTACTAGCCTTTTGGTGGATCATCTTATTATACTATTATAAAATGTTACTGTTACACCCCCAAAAAATAGAGGCTATGACTACTAATCACAACAGTAAAGCATTCAAAACATTAATAACCCGAACTAAAATCTCAACAACGGAAGTCTAAAACACAATAATAATCTACTAAAAGAAAATTCTGCAATTCAACTTAAATTCTTAATGCTAACAAAACAACCTTGGGTCGTACTCAAATCTTCTATTTGCCCTTCAAGCAACCTGCTATAGCGCCCATACAAAAAAGGTCCACTTGCGCCTAGTGAGTTTACGGTTTTCTCATATGCTTAACGGAAATAAATAAACTGAAAACATGTTTTAAACTATGGTGAGAGATGCAAACAAAAACATATGATGTAATTTATAATAAAACATAATCATTCTACCAAGCGTATAGGTGCTATCTCACCACGCTATTGGCCTAGACAAAGGATGTCGTATTTATAAGGGCTATCAGTCTAAGCTACGACCAAAATAACACTACGTACACAAAGATTGTCGGGCTTTTAGGGGCTATCTCCCCCAGCCACGACCAAAATAATATTACACTATCCCCTGAAGCCACGACTAAAATAATACCGGTATGCTATTATGACAGTATCCTGCTCTAGTCTGTCGGAAACCCGACACATATCACATATCTCATATCTACGGGCTTTGATTGAATAGCGTGGTTACAGATTCCTAAAAAGATTGGATATGATCCAAATCATAATCATGGGCTTTCATCTGAACCTAAATAACCAAAAAATCACACATGGATTACTGAAGAAATTTAATTCTATAAATTGAAAACTAATTAACACTGCTTTAAAACAAATTGAGTGAACGATGTTCTTGTAAAGTTTGTAATCGGCCAATTAAAGAAAAGTAAATAGAAAAATATATTTTTAAAAGCTATATTTTGGTTTCTACGAGGTTACAAAATGATTCTGCCTACAAAGTTATAAGACTTTCCCTTTTTTATAAAATTATAGTAAATTAAATCCTCTTAATTATATAAAAATCATACTATATTTTATTAATTGTAAAATAAATAATATTTAAATATGTTATTCAGATGAAACATATTCTGATACAAGTTTTATACAATTTCCCCGCACTTCCTTTTCCTTTTTTCCTTCTCCATCAAATAAAACGTTTCAGTTTTGAATATAATCAATTGTTCGTCATCAATGATCACGGCATACGAGTCGTAAAAGTTTAGCGCGCCGGATTATTCGGACGAGTTTGTGATGGATTTTAGTCTTTGCGATGGGAGACCCGTCATCTAAACTTCTCTAACTAAGAAGCCAAGGAAAGCATCATAGCCGAAACAAGGGCCGGCTGTGAATTCTCAGATTACAATGTGAATTTGGATGATCCAATCAAAATACGTTTCACTAATCTATCCAAATCTTACATTCCCTATAAATATGCAAACCTCAATAACTGGAATCACATATCTCAGTATTCACATCTTTAATTATTAGTAAAGAAAACACTAGAAACTTGAAGTCATGGCCAAGAACGCTTCCATGTTTGTGAAGATGGCCACAATACTCTCACTTTTTCTAATGTTTGTTGTATTGGCAGAAAGCAGATCAACACTAGTTGGTAAGTCATCCTAATTCTACCAACTATTTAAAGCCTTTTGACGGTTTGGTTTACATCAAATTAATTAAATCGGCAACTGATTATGTCGATTGGTATATTAACATGATCTTTCATTGTTTTGTTTGATGGAATCATGAACATACAGATGGTTTACATAAGGCAAAATCAGCCATTGTTTGTAACCAAGTTATCGGTGTGGAAGTTGGGGATGATTGCACAACCATTAGCCAGTCGGTTAAGATGAGTTTGGAATCCTTTTTGGCGATTAACCCCAACATCAATTGTGAAAAAATCTTCGTGGGTCAATGGGTGTGTGTTGATGGAAGTGCGACAAACTGATGAAGCTCAAAAAACCGTTCAGAAGCATTATGAATGAATAAAGAGCTAGAATGACTTCTAAGTAGCTCTACTTGTTTATCGTTCGTATTTCTAAATGCAAGACAGGTGAATCGTTAGATGGATACTCCATGTTTAAAATCTTTGTCGTTTTTATGACCAATCATTTTCATGTTTTAAAATATGTCGCTAACATATTTGAATTTGAATAAAACTATGTCTACACAGTGGAAAATAAACATCATTATTATCTAACCGTTAAGGATTAATAGAAATGCACAAACGGGTTAACCGGTAGAGCCCTTAACCAGATCTACTGGTCCTAGTTTGTGCCTCCTAAACCTTCAATAATCACTCCTTCCTTAATCGGTTGTCAGACAAAGAAACCAAGAATGGTAGTAACGGATTGGACTGGTATTTTTTAATATATATATATATATTAACTATCTTTTCATATTATATAGTTAAACTATACTATATTTTATATTAACATTTTTTACCACTTGTTTTGTTAATTTTTATTTAATCATATATGAGATTTAGTATTATAATAAAACCTCATCAAATCAGAGTTTATTTATTTGATTATAAATACAACTAAATATCGTAAACTTCAAGAAGACAAAAACTTATACATATTGTTTAAAATATCAAATACATGAAAATTGTTTAAAATTTCTAATATTGTCATCTCGTGGTTGTATATCGGCTTAATTCATTGAAAGCAAACACGTACATGTGTTAATTAATCATCACCGGCTTCCATCTTCGTTGGTTATTTCGAGCTAGTCAAGTTCATTTTCAAATGATTGTGTGTTAATTTTTCAGTCGTAGATTGATCCTTGAGACAAATACAGACCTCGATCCCTCCGATGTAAATCACATCCTTTGTTCTAAAAGAAAAGGCACATTTTGACGCCATGGTGATAGCATAAATGGTTAGTAAATCTCTTGCAATGACAGAGAGAACCGGAAATTGGCATTCTTTATCTTTCCACTATCCCAGTATATCAAGGTGCCTTAAAACTAAGAAAAGCAGATCCATATGAATACTTAACTCGTTATAGTCGGAATTACTTCTAGCCTTTTGGTGGATCATCTTAGCTACTATTATAAAATGTTACTGTCACACCCCAAAAACAGAGCCATGACTACTAATCACAACAAGCATCCAAAACATTAATAATCCGAACTAAAATCTCAACAGCGGAAGTCTAAAACACGACCATAATCTACTAAAAGAAAAATCTGCAATTCAACTTAAATTCTTAATGCTAACAAAACAACCTTGGGTCGTGTCGTACTCAAATCTTCTATTTTCCCTGCTAGCGCCTCTGAGAGATGCATACAAAAAACATCAACTTGCGCCTAGTGAGTTATGGTTTTCTCATAGCTTAATGGAAATAAATAAACCAAAAACATGTTTTAAACTATGGAGAGAGATGCAAACAAAAACATATGATGTACTTTATCATAAAACACAATCATTCTGCCAAGCGTACAGGTGATATCTCACCATGCTATTGGCCTAGACAAAGGATGCTATATTTATAGAGGCTATCAGTCAAAGCTACGACCAAAATAATACTACACAAAGGTTGTCGCGCTTTTAGGGGCTATATCCCCGATCCACGACCAAAATAATATTATAAAAATGTTACTGCGCTTTTAGAGGCTATCCCCCGAAGCCACAGCTAAAATAATACCGGTATGCTATTCTGGAAGTATCCTGCCCTAGTCCGTCCGAAACCCGACACATATCAGGTAAAATCGACTATCCCATCTCTTTCAAAAACTATCTTATGTAAAAAGCATGTAATTGAAATACTGCAAAACATATGTAATTTGACTATAAAAGTTTTGCAACATATTTGCATACTATATATGCATGAACCTCTTGTTTTACAAATACAGTGAACTCATCTGGGTGTGTGGGCTTCTTCGATCCCTTTAAACTTGCACCTACACATATCATAATGACTTTTCTAAGTACTTTAATCAAACTATTTTTAGGGTGAACAAGACCTCTTTGTAACTAATATGAGTTCTTATTTGCTCGGTCTCGTAAAAGTCTACTAACCCTTGATATCTGACTAGACTCGAACTTAATTTAGCTTTTATCATTATACCAACTTAACTTGTAAATAATTAGCTTTCATTAAATGCACATTCCAAACGGAGAACTAAAATGTTTTTGGTAACCTTTGAGATATTAAAACGAAGAATCCCCTACACTTTATTACCTCAAGGCTCAAGGGTGTTTTTATAATTATCCAAAAGCCAACACTTCCATAAAACTCACTTTGTATTCAAATATATATATATATAGAGAGGGGGGTACGTTCAAATAAAAACTATGCAATTCTTAAAAAATGTGTAAACTAATTTCGACCAAAACAAAAATTCCTTTTTTTTAATTAAATTTAATCATTAAAGGTATATTTATCATTTGCTTTGTTTCCTATTAAATATGGAAGTTATTAATAAATATTTATTAAGGTAACATAATAAAGAAAATTTTATAAATGATAACATTTAAATATTTAATTAAATTATAATATTATAAATTGAATTTTGGTATATTGTGTCTAGGTTTATTATTGCTAATATTCTTGATAATCGTAATTTATTAAGCTAAGAAATCCATGAAATCAGTAATAGAAGGAAAAAAATATTCATGAAACCGATTTCATGCATGTTGAAATGGGTGCATGGAGTAAGTGAAAATGACTATGAATGGGTGCATGAAGAAATCGGTGCATGATGAAATAGGTGCATAATGACATGGATGCATGATGAAATAGGTGCATGATGATATGGGCTCATCAAGAAAGTGAAACCGTTTCAGATTGTTAGGAAAAGTCTACGTAATCAGCCGAAAGTGAAGCAATTTCATTATCAGTTTCATCATCTAATTGATGAAATTGTTTCATTTTGTTAAGAACATGTTGTGTAATAAGAAAATAGTGAAACCATTTCATAATTGTTAAGAACATGTTGTGTAATAAGCAAACAGTGAAACCATTTCATAACGACAGTGAAACCATCTCATAATTGTTAAGAACATGTTGTGTAATAAGCAAACAGTGAAACCATTTCATAATTAGATTGAAACGGAACCATCTATCGTAAACATGAAAATGACAAATGTCTCATCTAATAGGCAAACAGTGAAATCATTTCATAATAAGGTTGAAACGGATCCATCTTCTGAGAAAAGAAAAAAGACAGATGGCTCCTCTAGAAAGACATTTATTTGTGTATTATAAAAAAAATACGGTGAAATCAATTCATTCATTAAATGTAATAGTTAAAAATATTGTTTCCTTATTCAAAATGGGGTTGATTAAGAAAACTAATGATTATACATGATTTATTGATATAGACGGTTTTACAATTTTGCCATTTTTCCAATTAAAAAATAATTTTTTTCTATTTTTTATTTTTAACTTCCTAATATAAACTAAACTAATCTTGACCATTGATCATAAAAATGGATGGATGAGATTGGTTTATATGGTTTACACAAATGAG
>NC_037539.1:19314695-19316877 GCF_001531365.2 Cynara cardunculus var. scolymus | reverse complement strand
TTATGATTGGTTGAATACGGTTTGCACGGTTTGTACAAATTGAGTGGTTTGCATTTGATCGCTCCCCTATATATATATATATATATATATATATATATATTAGAAGAAACCACGTTCAATGATGTGGTCTCTTCTAAGGGCTGAAACCATATTTATCTTCTCTCCCCTTTTCTCAAGCTTTTTTCAGTTAATATTTACTTAAAACTCTTCCATATTCATCGGCTTTATTTTCCGTTTCCGTATCCTTTTCCATTCAGCCTCTCCTCCAAAACCTAGGGTTCTTTGTTTTCTCTCCCCCTCAACCTGCCGCCTCTCCTCCTCCATCCCAGTCTATTTTCACGGAGCTCGCATAGGAAAGGATGGAATGGTCGCGTAAGTTCTAAAATATGTAACATAGGCCCAACGCGAGCATCTTTGCAAATTTTAGATAAGAATCATACCCATAAGAGCAAAATCTTCTGTCCATTGACTGGGTTTAATCGAATTCGATTCCCAGATGCAATAATGTATTTATGTATATATACAGAGAGATTGAGGGCTTAAACATACCTCAATTCGTATATTGACGCCTGAATGATAGATATGTGAATAGCTCGATGGCCTGAAGCTCAAAGCTCATCTTTAAAGTTGTTTGGTCGCATTGTTCATCCCACCAATATGGGAACTTCAGTTTGGCATCAATCTGCATAACCATGGCCCATATATTTAAAAAATTAACCTTGCCAAGGGGTATTTGACACAGTGGTACCCAGGTTATTGGTGTATCCCAACCTCCATGGAGGTCAAAGGTTCAAGCCTCACCAAAGGTGAACCGTGTCTGTGATTTTTTCCATATATAAATATTATGTAATTTCATAATAATGATTAACCTTACGCAAATATGAATCAAAAGATTCATATCAAGACATCAACCATTAACCATGCAGTGTGTGTGTTGTTGAAGGTACTTGAGAGTTACTATCATGTACTGTAGAAAAAGAAGGAAAGAATCACATACATTTTAATTGGTGGACGAGATATTATAACCAAAACATGCAAAACTTCTCCTTCATTTGTGTTTAGATCTATGGAAAGGACTTTAATCAAATTGTGCATAGAAGAATAAACTTACTTCTATGCAAACTCTAAACATAAATATATAATGGTTATTAGCCATGATGCAAAATTTAACATTTTCGAACTCCTACAACCAATCTTAACATCAACAGTAGATAGGTCGGATCAAGATTGGCAGTGCTACATTTATGCTAGGGAATACATTGCACTTTAATTCAAACCCATACAAAAACACAAAAACTCACGTTTGTTTATATATCAAAAGGAGAAATAGCATAAATTTACCTGCTGAGCATCATTAACAGGGACGAAAAATGTTCTATTTGAAAAGATTCTAAACTCTTCTGGCTTGCCAGGGGACTTTGCATGAGAATTTGAGGCAAGATAAAAAGTTCCCACTCTCTTTTAGGACTACAAAAACTTCCTCACATAAATGCCTATGAATCGGTGTGCGTATTCCTGGTGCAAACATTTGAAGCCGTATCTCAACCTTTTTAATGCAAGTGACTTGGATGCCTTGGAGTCGTTTCTTTCATCCTCTTCTATTTTAACTAACGCTAATTGATGTCTATTTGAAGATTTTAGCTTGTTTGAAGATTGCTATGACTATTGATGTCTATTTGAAGATTTTAGCTTGTTTGAAGATTGCTATCACTATTGATGTCTATTGATGTTTAGCTTGTTTATCACTATCTGTTTACAATGTGTGGGGTAAAGAAGCCCCAAACAAGCCACTGCCTTTTTGAAGATTTTATAATGCCATTTCGATTTTCTGTTTACAATGTGTGGGCCAAACAAGCCACTGCTTTAGAAGTTTTCCGTTTATAATTTTGTACTTTATAGTTTCATAACAGAAGAATTGTTATTTAGGATGAGGCATGTTAATAAGCTAAGGATGGTAACAATTGTAAACAAGCCACTGCTTTAGAAGTTTTTCGTTTACAATCTTGTAGATTTTATGTTTATTGGACTGTTTATTCGTTTGCTAAATTATGTTACTTTCTACTTTATAAAATTGTTTGGACTAGGTATGAAATTAGTTGGTGAATCTTCGCACCAAAAGAAACGTAGGATTACCTGGAAAAAGGAAGGATTGGTCCAAACATTTCTCGAAGCTTGTATACAC
>NC_037539.1:19311724-19314595 GCF_001531365.2 Cynara cardunculus var. scolymus | reverse complement strand
TCAAAGTCTCAATCCTTGGATTCTTGCATCCTCTACTCATTATTTCCTTCTCCTTACCTCCCAGAGCCTCTGGTTTTCCCCCACTACTTGCAATATCTTTTTTTCTTCAAACCAGAGCCTCTGGTTCTAAAGACCGGAGCCTCCGGCTTCAAACTCTCTGTAATCAACGTCCCATTGGTCTCAAAGAGTTTCCCTTATCCCACTCCACATAGTCTTAACCATTTCCTTTCATACTCCTTTTCATAGTTTTTCCAACCAGAGCATCTAGTTCTAAAGACCAGAGCCTCTGGATTCAAAGTCTTTGTCACCAGAGCCCCTCTGGTCTCAAAGACGATTCTTTTTCCTCGTTCATGACACTCATTTCCTTCACAACCAGAGCCTCTGGTTCTATAGACCAGAGCCTCTGGATTCAATGTCCTTGAGCTTTTCAAAAACCCTCAAGCCATGCCTCTCAACCAGAGCCTCTGGTTCTAAAGACTAGAGCCTCTGGCTTTGTTCTCTTTGCACCCATCGCACCTTTAATCTCAAAGACTTTTCAATCCTAACTTGGCATACGCTTTCTCATTATTTTTCAAAACCAGAGTCTCTTTATCCCCAAGTTACTCAAGTTTTATCTAAGTGAGGGGAAGTTTTTGATAATAATCCATATGCATCATTTGAGGGGGAGCAAACGTTTCCACCTTTGRAAACTTGYAWTTTCCATCCAGAGCCTCTGGTTCTACTATCCAGAGCCCCTGGCCACACAAAATGCTATATATATAATATCAGACCTCCTCTGGTTTTATATAATGGATTGCAACTCTTTTACAAAGCCTCTGGTTTGTTAACCAAAGTCTCTAAAACATGCAAATCCAACATTAATTCATGTCTTCATTGACATTATCACCAGAACTCCTATGGTTCCATGCCAATATTTTTGTCCACTAAAACTCATCTTAATTGAAAACCATTTTCAAGATTATACAAAAGTGCAGCTTTTGTGACTAAAAACTATACAACAGAGATTTTTAGAAGACCAAAACTTCCTAGTTAGTATTAATCTAACAATTAGATGAGATTTTGAATAATTTTTTTTGGGGGAAACGTCTTCTCCAAGATATTATTTGGAGTACATCTTTATTTCAACTAAGGCACGACGTCATCATACCACGCGCCTGACACCATACAGGCTGTCCCCCAAGAGCCGTTTCAATCTTTTCCCTCCCTCACCCCAGCTTGACACATGTCCAATTCATTAATGGCACGTACTATCACGACGACTTACGTTATTCAAATCATATCACCCAAAACTTATACCACCAATTTTTTCATGATTATTACATTTTAATAATCAAGAAAATGTTTCACCTCCAACCCCCCCCCCCCCCCCCCCCCCCCCCCACCCCACCCGTCTTCCCCATAAATACCCTTCTTCCCCATTCTTCCCTTCTTTACGCCTTCAAAGCCTACAACAAAGACACCGACGAACTCAAAACCTGCAACTTCCACAAAAATGGCCTCCTCCGCTTCTGACGAATCCAACAATAACGATAGCCGGATACAATCCACAGGTGCCGACAGCCACGAACTTGTCTTCTTAGCCATGAAACCTAACAATCACTCCATTGAACTGCGCAACACTCTCTTTGACGACAAGTTTGCAATAATGATTGTGTTCTTCAAGAACTGTATTCTTCTCCCCGCCATCACTCTAGTAAACCCAAACGTACCATTAAAGTACGTTCAACAATATTGGCAGAACTGCGAGTTTGATCCTCACAGTCACGGAATAATGGGGGACATAGATGCCCCAATTGACATGATTTGCTCGCTAAAAATATCGCGAACAAAAGTTTCTAGGGTTCTGTGCATTCCCACAAGACGGGAACTAGGGATCGAGCAATATGACGAACCACCTACCTCCGACGACATCCTTAGGTTCGTAAAGATGCTAGGGTACAATCGTGAACTGCGAAATGTATCAGACTTCAAAAGACAATTCATCCCGCCAATGTGGAATTTGTTCTTCTCCATCCTTAACTGATCCCTCACTTGCAAGCTAGGTTCCCTAGACCAAGGATATCTCAAAATAATGACATGGGCTTTTCTTCAACCTAAATCTCGACTATGCCTTCCACATTTACGACGAGATTCATGCAGCTGTGATCAAAAAGTGCAAACTTCAAGCCGCAGGAAAGCCACTATCTGCAGTTCTCTTTCCCCGATTCCTCGCCCTCTTCATTGGGGACACGATGGTGCCACACGGACTACCTGCTATGGATCCCTTCACCCCAATCTACAAGATGCAAGGACATCGCCCAACACTTTTGAAGGAAGGATACAACATCCACCGACCGTTGTCCCGGGCTATGCTCACTGTCATACCATCGACAAGTGAGATACGCCAGACCTATGAACGCTCCATGCTGTCCCAAGAACCGAGGGCAGCTACCCCGGAGCACTTAGAGCCATCCCTCCCTCCAAGCGAGGGAGCACAAGCATCGTCCTCATCAGATGACGAAGATGATGATGATGATGATGCTACTCATGCTACCCCGGCCTTACTCACACAATTCCTCAACCCACTTCCCAAAGGGCAACCACATCCACTACCCCTGGCGATCAAAGCCAAAGGGGTATTAAAATAGGACGACCCGGTCCCACCCCAACCCCAGCCAGCCATCCAGAGGCCATTCTTCGGGCCTCTGGAGATGAACAAGCCGAGGAAACTCATTTACCATCACCCCTCTCTCAACAGAGAGGTGATGAAGAGACAAGAGCCCTTTCACCTCAGGGCTCGCCACAACCAATCACACACATAAAAGCATTTGTTGCTTCTGATGTTGAACCCATAGATCGTTCAGAGCGATCTTCAATTCGTGCACCACTCCC
>NC_037539.1:19310279-19311564 GCF_001531365.2 Cynara cardunculus var. scolymus | reverse complement strand
CAGCATCTGTTGCTGCAGGGGTTACCCCATTAGCAGATCTGGTCACAAAGGCTGAGTTCCAAGCCTATGTTGATATAGTGACGCGGTCCTTGGATGACCTTAAACTCATCATACAAGGGATTGTGGAAAACCAACCCTCACCCACACACACTCACACATCTAATATATATATATTATATATATATACTTATTTCTAAATCTATAAATAAAATTGGAAACCCGAATATTACAACATTCCCTCCTTAAAATAATTTCGTCCCGGAATTCCATTTAAGCAAAAAGGTAGGGATACTTCATCTACATCTCAGACTATGATTCCCAAGTGGCGTCTAGTCCCTTGTGATAACGCCACTGAACCTTTACTAATCCAACCTCTTTATTTCGCAACTTCTTTACTTTGAAGTTAGTAATCTGTTCAGGGGTTTCTTCAAAGCATAACTTTTCATCCACCTTAATTTCAGGTAACGGTACTGCCACATCTGGACTTATTAGATACTTCCTTAAATTCGACACATGAAACGTGTCATGAATCCCACTTAACTCCAAGGGAAGTTCTAATTTGTAAGCCACTTCCCCAACCCTTCCAATAATAGGGAATGATCCAACATATCTTGGACTTAATTTTCCTCTTTTTCCAAAACGTACCATTCCTTTCCAAGGTGATACCTTTAAACTCATCGAAGCTTACTTCAATGCATGATAATAACGACTTACATTTATTACATCAATCATTACGTATGGTTTTTATTACCGGAATAAAAGCGTGTGCGATCATTAACTCACAAGATCATAACGCAGAAGCCAAGATTCATGACAAATCAATATTAACGTTTTCTACATTCAATGGAAACTATAGTCGACCGTTATCAATCGTTGGCACAGTCCTATGAGTCACCTATAAAAGGCCAGAAGGTCTCAAGAAACAACCCCTCGGATCATCATAATCTCTATGCATACGAAATTCACTAGCAGAAACAATCATTGTTCTTTGTTATTTTCTACGACCGATGCCCAAAATATTACTTATATCATTGTAATTTTTCAAAAGAACGATGCCCCTGATTGACGTCCATAGTGCATCGACGATCTCTAGTATTTTCCGTGGTTACATTCTACATCTCATTCCAACTATGAGTTCTACTTATAAATCACTAGTATACTTAGCATTTTAGCAACAAAAAATAAAATAAAAATTTAAATACACTTAATATGTAAAACATGCTTTAATATATAATGGATACTTAGAAGTATTAGTTAAGTATAATTAGGAGGGCGGATGTTACAA
>NC_037539.1:19306533-19308509 GCF_001531365.2 Cynara cardunculus var. scolymus | reverse complement strand
AGCCGCCAACTCAAGATCATGAGTGGGGTAATTCTTTTCGTATTCCTTCAACTGACGTGATGCATAAGCGATAACCTTTCCTTTCTGCATCAATACACAACCAAGTCCCAATCGTGAGGCATCACTATAGACAACAAAACCCTCACTACCCTCAGGTAAGGCAAGAACTGGTGCATGCGTCAAACAATCTTTCGAAGTCTGAAATGCCTTCTCTTGGTCTTCGGTCCATGCAAACTTTACATCTTTGCAGGTAAGATAAGTAAGAGGAACAGCAATCTTAGAGAAATCCCAAATGAAACGTCGATAATATCCCGCTAGCCCGAGAAAACTCCGAATCTCTGATGCATTCTTGGGTTGTTCCCATTTTTGTACAGCTTCAATCTTTGCAGGATCCATAGAGATACCGTCATCGGACACAGTATGTCCCAAGAATTGTATCTGACGTAGCCAAAATTCACATTTTGAAAATTTAGCATAAAGCAGCTCTTTTCTTAACAACTCCAGCATTTGTCGAAGGTGTGTTGCGTGATCGGTCTCAGACTTCGAGTACACAAGAATGTCATCAACGAATACAATCACAGACTTATCAAGCATCGGACGACATACTCGATTCATTAAGTCCATAAATACAGTTGGGGCATTTGTGAGACCGAAAGGCATCACCAGAAATTCATAATGCCCATATCTCGTACGGAAAGCAGTCTTAGGTACATCCTCCTCCCGTACTTTTAGTTAGTGATAACCTGATCTGAGAACAATCTTGGAGAAGAGCCTTGCACCTTGAAGCTGATCAAACAAATCATCAATACGAGGTAACGGATACTTATTCTTAATTGTTACCTTATTCAGCTCACGGTAATCGATGCACATCCGAAAAGATCCGTCTTTCTTCTTGACAAATAATACCGGAGCACCCCAGGGTGAAGTGCTCGGTTGTATGAAACCTTTATCCAATAATTCYTGTAGTTGATCCATCATTTCTTTCATTCATCTCTGGAGGTGCGAGACGATAAAGAGTCTTTGCTATCGGTGCTGCACCTGGTATCAAATCGATTCTAAACTCCACTTGCCTATCTGGTGGTAATCCAGGCAAGTCTTCAGGAAACACGTCCGGGTATTC
Organism: Cynara cardunculus var. scolymus; assembly: GCF_001531365.2. NCBI lineage: Eukaryota > Viridiplantae > Streptophyta > Magnoliopsida > Asterales > Asteraceae > Cynara > Cynara cardunculus. The sequence continues at coordinate 19,307,389 of NC_037539.1, read as the reverse complement.
ATGTACTATTGGTACATCGTCCACGATCTTCTTCATCTCCTTCGTGGAGTCTAGTACATAAGCTAAGAAAGACGAGTATCCTTTATTAAGATAACGTCGAGCCTTTAATACGGAGATTATCTTAATGTCAATCACCCGTCGTTCATCGTAGATATATAAGAATTCTCCATTTTCCAACGGAATCCGTATCATTCGTCGCGAGCAAACGATATCTGCTCGATTCTTTGCCAACCAATCCATACCAATTACCACGTCAAAGTTATGAATACCCATTGGAATCAAATCGACCGTGAACTCATGGTCTCCCAAGTCTAATCTACAATCTCTATAAACTTTATCATCTACAAGTGTTGCTCCGTTCGTAGTGTCGACATTGAAAGGTCTTTCAAGCATGATTGGCACGGAATCGAGGTACTGAGTATAATAAAGTGACACAAAAGAATTCGTGGCTCCTGAGTCAAATAAAATACATGCAGGTCTATCATTGAGAAGGAAAGTACCAGTTACGACGTCCRGTTCCTTCAATGCCTCCTCTGCTGTGATTTGAAAAGCCCTGGCTCGTGCCCTGGGCACCTCCTCCTTTTGGGTCGAAGTACCCACTCTCGTTGGTTGTTGTACCGAGGCTTTGCTTTCATCTTTTTTTATACGGGGACAATCTTTAATGCGATGTCCTAACATTCCGCAGGAATAGCATGCACGATCTCTMTRGGGACAATTCATCCTAACATGACCCGCTTCACCGCAACAAAAGCATTTAATGACAGATCTATCCGTATCACACCGGCCTTGGTGTGTCTTTCCGCACCTTCGACAATCTCTTGGTGTGCTCGACTACAAAATGTCACATTAGTTTTTT
>NC_037539.1:19305122-19306343 GCF_001531365.2 Cynara cardunculus var. scolymus | reverse complement strand
TGTTCGGAGCTTAGAAATCGTCGTGCGAATCGTGCCTTCTTGTTGAATTCAGTTTCATAATCAAGTACAGTCATCTTACCTTGCTTCAAATTCAAGAACTCCTTTTCAAGACGTCTTTGAAGGTCAACAGGGCAATATTGTTCAAAGTATTTTTCTCGAAATTGATCCCATGTCATATTGTTACGTGTCGTCACATCTAAGGATTCATATGTGGCATCCCACCACACGAGAGCTCGCTCAATAAGCATCGCAGTGGCATATTTTACTTTATCGCTATCCAGTACCTCAGTAATCCGGAACACTTTTTCCGTGTTTTGGATCCATTGCATCGCTAATATAGGATCGGATTGCCCCGCATATTCTGTTGCACCGCTGCTTCTGAAAGTTTTAAATGAAACCCGCTCGGTCTTAGGTTTTGGTGCATCTCTGGTTTYGTTCGGATGCTTACCACGATTGTCGGGTTCATAGAGATTGTTTTGATTTCGTTCTTCCTCAAAGCGTCTCTCCATTTCCTGCCGTTGTCGTTCCAGAGCTGTAGTCAATCGATCATCTAGAAGTTTCAAGAGTCGTTCTGTACGAGGGGACAAAGCGGGATTTTCMTCGTTCCCMACACCTCCTGGAGCATTTAAATTCAATACAGGGTTGTTTTCCCCAACATTTTGCGTTTGACTTTGTTCATCATGCTCTGACATTTTGCTGAAAGTTACAACACATATATATTAAATACAATCCTACCCTTGATCCCAACCCAACTTAGGTCTCACCTATTGGTCCATATCCCGTATGAATCATCGCCTAGTTACTATACGATCTCAATGCCTAGGTTTAAGTCTAGATACCACTTCTGATATCCARATCACTTAAACCGCTGCTCTGATACCATAATTGTAACATCGCGGTTACATTAAGTTCATTTATTATTTACCCAAAGCATTTTTCGAATTATAATCTCCAAAACAAGTACGGGATATGAATTTTATATTTTCATCAAAAAATTAGGATCGGTTCAACCGAATAAAAAAAACTTGTAACACAAAAGTTTCACGAAGGTTACAACCAACGATTTCAATACCAAAAAGGTCGGGACAAAATATATAACTACCCAACTATAATAACTACCTAAATACAACCCAAGACATAATTATATACATAACAAGTACCAAAATGACGTTCGGGGTCTTGAAACCTTCTACGGATCTACACCGCCTAATCTTTGCTTTT
>NC_037539.1:19303399-19304752 GCF_001531365.2 Cynara cardunculus var. scolymus | reverse complement strand
GGCTCGATCGATAACGCATAATAAACAAGATTACCAATACAAGGGCATGAGGCTCAATATATTCAATAACACATGCAAAATCAACTATCATACAATAAGAAAGTATTTATATATACTACACATAAGTATACATTCGATATAAACTCACAGTGCTTCAATGTGATCAACCGAACGYGGTAATATCAAATTCCGACCAACAATAGAATTTGACCTTCACAATCTCCAAWTAGCCTTAATATAACCCCTGGAGTAAACATTTCAATTATTATTAACAAACTATGAAGTCATCTTAAGTTACACACTTATACACCTTGACTATCCTATCTTCAATTCCCCTGCACAGCCCTCTGTTCAACCCATTTTTCACCACACTTAGACTCATAATTGGCCAATGACATCTAAATACTAAATAAATTATTCTCTTATATCTTTCTAATGCAACTGACCTCGTATTTTTATGATTTTTCTGTGATTTATTATGTATTTTACAACACAACAGCTCAAATCTGTCAAAATTCAGCTTTACAGCACAATACATGTTGCAGTGTTTGCCCATCTTAACTTCAATTTCACATTTTCATGTCCAAATATGAAATGTAGTTCATCTTCTTACCTTTCCATGGACACTGATTTCATATTCATACGATTTTTCTTCTATTTTCTATGAATTTTCTAAATCAGAGTTGTAACCAAACTCTTTTATGACCAATTCACCCATATTATCCATTATAATGTCCAATTCTTTTGTATTTCTACACTATCTTCAGTTTTCATCTCACACATTATATATTCTTGACAAAATTTCAGAAATTTAATCATTAATTAGCATATAATCATGATTTTTTTTCCCATTAATCGTCAATATCACTAACAATGCATAAGCTAGTGGATTTATTACTAATACATGCAATTATTCCAAATTTCTTTCATGATTAGGCTATAATCATCATCAAACAACCTTAGTCTAGCATCATCTTTATATAATACCTTACACGCAAACCCTAACCTTCTTGATTATCTCTAATTACATGGGATAAACTTGAAATTAGAGACATACCTTTGATGATTATCACCTATTCTTCAAGAATCTAAYACTTTAACCTTCAAATCACCAAGAATTGGAAGGTTTAAGCTTCAAGTGTGTGAAAATCGCACCTTCAGTAGACGTGGATGTTGTTTCATAAGAAAAATGGTGAAAATGCATAATTTCTGCCTATTTTTACACTAAAACCCGAGTTGGGTCGGGTTGACCCGGCTGGGTATCCATATTGACCATTAAACACTAAAAATCGCATAACTTTTCGCTCGGAACTCCGTTTTCGATGAGGTTTTCGCCTACGCGTTCGTAACAAG
>NC_037539.1:19282676-19302719 GCF_001531365.2 Cynara cardunculus var. scolymus | reverse complement strand
AAAAATTTAAATACACTTAATATGTAAAACATGCTTTAATATATAATGGATACTTAGAAGTATTAGTTAAGTATAATTAGGAGGGCGGATGTTACAATTTGTCGGGCTTACCACCCGTCCAACAATTGGAGTTACATATCGACTTCGTTCTGGGAATGGGCCAATAGCTCGTGCACCCTACCACCTTGCACCCACCGAGATGTAAGAAATGATGAAACAGTTGCAAGAATTACTTGATAAGGGTTATGTTAGACCAAGTTCTTCACCGTGGGGAGCTCCAGTCTTATTCGTCAAAACGAAAGATGCCACTATGCGGATGTGCATAGACTATCGGGAATTGAATAAAGTGACCGCGACGAATAAGTATCCTCTTCCCCAGATTGATAACTTATTTGACTAACATCAAGGAGTCCGATATTTCTCAAAAATAGATCTTCGCTCGGGTTATCACCAAGTGCATGTAATAGAAGATGATGTCTCAAAGACGGTGTTTAGGACATGGTATATTGTCATTACAAATTTCTCGTCATGTCGTTTGGTCTAACTAATGCGTCGACTGTGTTTATGGATTTTATGAACCGAGTTTTCCATCCTTCTTTAGACAAATATGTCATTGTGTTTATCGATGATATCCTCGTCTATTCCAATAATGAAGAAGACCATAGGCGGCATATCCGAGAAGTGTTATAAGTGTTTAGAGAAGAGAAACTTTATTCCAAGTTTTCCAAGTGAGACTTTTGGTTGCATGAGGTCCAATTTTTAGGATACGTGGTGACCCAAGATGGAGTGAAGGTGGACCCGCCAAAGATCAAAACTATGATGAACTGGATCCTTCTAAGAGCTCATCCGAGATTCAAAGTTTCTTGGAATTAGCCAATTACTACCGAAGATTCATTCAAGATTTTTCCAAGATAACTTCACCATTGACCGCATTGACAAAGAAGAATGCAAATTTTTGTGTGGACCGAGGCTCAATACTTAGCCTTCAGGACCTTGCTGGGAAAGTTATGTGAAGCACCGATCTAATCCTTACACGAAGGGACTGAAGACTTCATGGTATATAATGATGCCTCTAAATTGCATTTGTTGTGTGTTCTTATGTTATAACGAAAGGTAACCGTTTATAACTGTAGGAAATTCCATGATCACGAGAGAAACTATCCCACCCACTACTTAGAGTTGGTGGCGATGGTTTTTGCTTTGAAGTTGTGGTGTCACTACCTTTACGACACGAACTGCATTCTTTATACATATCATAAGAGTTTCAAATATGGTTAGAGTTACTCAAATATTATGATTGCAAACTGCACTGGTAAGGCTAACGTAGTAGCAGACACATTAAGACGGAAGGGGTATAGTGGAAGCATTTGAGCCTCAATCTCTCGAATTTATATGTTCTTGAGCTTAATTGAGAAAATCAAAATGTCGCAAGACGAAGCACTGTTGGGTACTAACCTTAAATATGAAATCATGGTAAAGTAACAGTTGCAATTAAAAGAGGACGATCGAGGGGTGAAACCTTTACGAGGTCGAATTTGGGTACCTAAAATTGGGGGATGTCGAGAACTACTACTGGAGGATGCTCACAAGTCAAAATACTCTATACACCACGGAAGCACCGATACACACTAACTATTTAGTGCTTAAACACTCTTTCTTCTCCTTTAGATAAGATATTTTCCATTTATATCCCAACATTGAGCCATTTTATTTCCTTATTTTCCACTTCTTTTTTTATGGAGCTAGAGTAAATGATTTACCTGTTTTTACTCTATAATAGGCTAATATGGACTTATTTTGGGCAGAACCGGAGTTCATTATTGATGCTACTAAATTGCTGCAACATGACCTATGGATGGAGCTTGAAGATAAAAGAGCTAGGAGCTATACAACAACGACAAGGGTTGACTTTTGAAGACACTTTTGTTTTTCAAGATTTATTTTAAATGGCTGGAAATTAGTTGTCTAAACATAGTATAAATAGACCTTTAACTTTTTGACTTAGTTGTACTTTTGGTAACTTTAGCTCTAGTTTTGTTTTAACTGACTATTATACCCTCACCTCTAATTTAGTATAAATAGAGGGGTTTGATTAGTGTTTAGTCATATCAAATAATCATCTTCATCATCTTACTATAAAAATAGTTTCTCTCACTATAAATTTAAGTAATCTTTTGTTGAAATTTTCACCACCACGTTCTCTTTTAATTGCCTTTTATTCATTGCAATTTACTTTCCATTATTTATATATTAGGCTTTCCGCTTTTTACATTCCACTATTTATATTCTGTTATTACTTTTCGTTATTTATTTTATGTCTTTATTTACCGTAATTTATATTTATTGCAATTTTCTTTTCGTTAATTAATTTTTGTTATTTATTTTCATGTCTTATCTACTGCAATTTATATTTCTTACAATTTACTTTCCGTTATGAGTAGCTAAATTTCTTAGCTTGGGTGTGAGACGGAAAAGGTGAGTTTATAAATCAAAACAAGTAGACCTTTTTATGTAACAATGATGTTGCATTATTTCATTTCAAGTTTTATAAAATCAATTACACTTCTCGACGAGTTGATCACTATGAAGTGTTAAAGTGCCATGGATCCTAAGCTGAGCCATTGATTGCATGTCAATTTGGATGATATGGGAAGTAGACTTGAGAGAGTTATTAACAAAGAGATTTGTTATTCTTGTTCTCTAAATTGGTTAATTCCCGACAAATTGATCAGTTTGAAGTGTTAAAGTGGAATGGACTCATAGATGAGCCATTCAGAACACGTCAACTTGAATGATATGGGAATCCACTCAAAAAAGTGATTTTTAACAAAGAGATTGTTTATCCATATATTTTGAGAACATCATTCGTCACTTTCATTGGTTTGGGTATCTCGTAGAGATATGGGTTGAAAGCTATAATATCAGTGCAATGATGAAGTCTGAGAGGAATACCCTCAAAATAAATGGTGAAAATAGTTGTTACTAACTGCATGTTGTGGCATTTTGACACCATTATTTTATGTTGTGACATTTTGATAGTATTGGTCTACTAGAATTTTATATTTACATCTCACCGGAAGTCTTACACTCTGGCTTTTTGTTATTTTATGTCATTTTCAATAGTGTTAAATCAGATCCAATCAAAGTCTTCAAATTCACCATCTGAAATCATTTCCTTCGTATTACTTTTTATTGAACTTTAACTACAATCCCTGTGAACGATATTTGATACTTGTACCGCTTTATTTCTTGAAAGACAATATTGGGACTAACTGTATACTTGTTATTGGTCCTGATTGCTAAGTCTGTGGGTGTAAAAAGCTCTTGTCAAGTTTTTAGCACCGCTGCGGGGGGATGGCAAGCAAAAAGTTCTTTTTGAAAGTAACATTAAAGATTTGATTTTTCTAACACCGTTTGAATCGCTTTAAAGTAGTGAATGCCATGGATACACTGTGGGGAGTTTCTCGATTCGATCCAGATATTGATATAACATTTCGTCAAAAAAAGGGCACAAAGAGCATTTTTTGCTCTACTCCCTCCTAATATGGCCTTACCTCCCCCACTTGTCGAAGATGTACCACTTCAACAACCACGTTTGGAAAATACACCACCAGGCTTTGATCAAATACAACGATTTCAGCCTATTCTGTAAAATCAACCACCATTTTTTGAAAATCCACCAGAACATATTTTTTCAGCAAGGACCACCAAATCAAGATGATGCGCATAATGACACAAAATCTGAAAATAATGATCAACCAAGGGTTCAAACTCCAAATATAACTAATCTTGCATATTCTAAAAATGGAAGAATCATGGACTATGTTATCCATGATTTTGAGCAATTGAACTAAGAGATAGTTAGGCCTCATATGACAGCCTTCCATTTTGAGTTAAACTGATCATGTTCCATATGTTGCAAAGAAACGGACAATTTACTGGATTACCATTGGAAGATCTTCTCACTTGCATTTAAAATCTTTCATAGAAATTACTGATGCTTTCTTGACCCCGGGAGTGTCTAACGATGCTCTAAGACTTCCTTTATTTCCATTTTCTTTACGCGATCGGGAAAAATAAGGGATTAATTTATCACCATCAGGTTTCGTACCAACATGGAGTAATATAGCTGAAAAGTTTTTGTGAAAATATTTTCCACCCACCAAGAACGCAAAGTTCAGAAATGAAATTTGTCTTTTTAAACAAATGGACGATGAAGTTGTTCCTGTGCATGGGAGAGGTTTAAAGAACTGTTCAAAAAATTCCCTCACCATGGAATTCCTTACTGTGTTCAACTCAAGACATTATACGATGAGTTAATTCCCATTACTAAATAGATGCTCGATGCGACTGCAGGCGAGGCCTTTACAACTAGCACCTATAGTGAAGAGTATGAAATTCTTGAAAAGATTTCAACAAACAATGGACATTGGGTTGATCCATGTGCCCAACCACAAAAAAAAAAAGACTAATGGAATTCATGATGTATATGCATACATTGCATTAACAGCACAACTCACTTCAATGGCCACCATGCTTAGAAACCTAACTTCTGGTCAATGAGTGCAGCTAACTGCTACTACACCTGTGCCAACAGTACTCTAGGTGCAATGTGTTTGTAGTGGGGAGTGGAACATTATTATAAATATTGTCCTCATAACTTTCAATATGTAAACTATGTTCATAATAGATCTAATCCCTGTTCCAACACATACAATGCTAGTTGGAGGCAACATCTAATTTTTTGTTGGAACAGTCCATGTTTGAATCCATCCGCTCAAAAACAACAAAGAACCTAGAATTTTCAACCACAATAGCATGCAAGCAGTTCTGATTCTCAAAATCATCACCAAAGTTTTCAAACTGCTCAACCATCTTTTTCGAACAAGCCACCTCCATAAGCTAAATCACCATCTTCTTTGGAAGTTGTAATAAAAGGCTTGGTGGCTCCGTCTCAAGCTCAACAACAATTTTTGACCCAAAATCAATCTTTTTTCAATCAGCAAAGTTTTGCTATCAGAAATCTGTAAACTCTAGTCAGTCAACTTGCACTCAATCAGACCAATAGAGTCCTTAGTACTTAGTCTAGTAACGCATAGGTCCCAAAAGCCTTGGTAAAAGGAAGATGTGAAAGCAATGACCCTTAGGAGTGGGAAGGAATTAACAAAGACCATACAAAAACAAAGTGAATAGGTTGTGTCTAAACCTAAGACTACACCATTGGTCCCTGTTATTGAAAATCCACCAAGACCGTAGAGCACCAATCATCAGAGGTCCCTACTTTTGTTCCCCTAAGTAAGACTATCCTATGTTATTCCCAGAAGAGGATGCTAGGAAGAAGTCAATAGAAAATGAGGTTATAGAAGATCCTCAGACCAAAGTTTTGACCCCATCTGAACCACAAGAAAGTAAGACCAAGACTCAAGGCATTCTGTACCCATCTTGCTCAAATTAGTCAAATAAAGCTATCATAAAACCAGTGAAGGTGTTTAAAGCATTTGATCAACATACCCCTTGTTGAATGAATTGAGAAAATGCCCAGTTATGTCAAGTTTCTAAAAGACATCTTAAGTAAGAAGAAGAAGYTGACCGAGTATAAAACCGTAGCTTTTAATGAAGGATGTAGTACACTTCTGGCCAACAAGATACCTTCTAAGCTTAAAAACCTGGGAAGTTTCACTATTCCCTATTCTATAGGTGGGAAATAGATTGAAAAGGCTTTGTGTGACTTAGGTGCTAGTATCAACCTAATGCTCTTATCTATTTTTAACACCCTAGGAATAAGAGAGGCTAGACCTACCACTATCACACTGCAATTAGCCAACAGATCCATTGCTTATCCAAAAGGGAAGATTGAGGATGTCGTAGTTCAAGTTGATAAGTTCATGTTTTTGGCATATTTCATCATTCTAGATTTTGAGGCTGATAAAGATATTCCAATCATTTTTGGGAAATTATTCTTAGCCACCGGAGGAACTTTGATATATGTCCAAAAAAGAGAACTAACTATTAGTCTTCAAGACCAAATAGTCACATTTAATGTCTTTAACTCTTTAAAGTACCCTGATTACTTGGAGTAGTGGTTAGGCATAACTGAGATAGAAGCAATATGTCATAAGGAAGAAATTAGAAAGGCCTGTAAGTTGGAGGAAGAGAATAATGATGAAATAGATGAAGAAATTGTTGAGAAGTTAGATTTGAGAGAGAATGATATTATCCCATTTGATGTTGCAACATTTAAGTTGTTGGAAAATAATGAGCAAAAGAACTTTACCTCGTCCATAATATCACCACCTGACCTGGAGTTGAAGAAACACCCATCTAATTTGAAGTATGATTTTCTAGGAGGCAAAGGTAAATTGTATATCATCATATCATCTACCCTAGATTTGCATCAAGAAAAGATGTTTGTGAATATGTTGAAAATGCAAAGAAAAGTTATAGGATGGACCATTACAGACCTTAAAGGGATTAGTTCTTTTATTTGTCAACATAAGATCATCCTAGATGATAAGAACTTCACATCTGTAGAACCACAAAGAAGGTTAAACCTTGTCATGAAAGAGGCAGTTAAAAGAAATTGAAATGGTTACATGCAGGAAGCATTTTCCCAAATTATGGTAGTTCTTAGGTTAGTCCGGTCCAATGTGTTCCAAAAAAGAGAGGGTTTACAATCATCACCAATGACAAAAATGAACTCATTCCCACAAGAACAGTATCTGGATGGAGAATATGCATGGACTATCGTAGGCTAAACAATGCTACCCAAAAGGACCATTTTACATTACCTTTTATCGATCAAATGTTGGATAGGTTAGTCGAAAAGGAATATTACTATTTCTTGGATGGATACTCAGGAATAATCAGATAGCCATATCACCTGAGGACCAAGAAAAGACCACCTTCACTTGTCTCTATGGTACTTTTACCTTAGGAGAATGCCATTTGGACTTTACAATTCTCCAGAAACCTTTAAAAGATGCATGATATCCGTATTCTCTGGCATGCTTGAAAAATCCATAGAAATGATGTTGGGACTAAATAGCCGCAAGTAATTGAAAGTTTTATAAAGTCATTATTTGTATTGTATTGTAATATCTTTGTATATGGGCAATAGGCTTACATGTAAATGATCTTTTAAATAGGTGTCATGGGCTTAGATTTGTGTTGTTGTTCATTGTTAGTTTTCATGAGAGTCAACTAAGGTGAGGATTTCTTGCCTTGTAATTTCTATTTTTCATTGAATAAAACAGGCCTGTGAGTGTTCTTGAATAGTTCTTCAATCTGTTCATCATCTTAATCTTGATTTGTTGTTGATCTGGGATCTACGTGTGGTATCAGAGCAGAATCGAAAAAAATTTATTCGATACGATCAATCTTTCTGTAGCAAATTCAAGTGATTAATCTATTTTTGTTAATGAAACAGTGCTCGAGATTAACAGACTTCCATGTTCAACATATTTATGCTAAATTGATCAAATTCATCATGATTCTAAATGTTTTAGTCACATTCGTACTAAAGGAATTATTTTTTGGTGATTTCAAACAAGTATTAATCATCAATTTGGGGTTTATTTGATGAAATCTTGAGTTTTTGGTGATTTTTGTTGAACTATTTGGACTTAATCTGCCAGATCTTTGTAAGTCACTCGCTGAATATATCTTTTGAGCGATATACATGATAAACATCGCCAAAATGAAGATCTAAGCCTGTTATGAGTGATTTCTAGTAGTTTATTGGCCATTAAATATGATATGTAACTTGGCTTATTTTAAACTGCATTGAGCGATAATTGGACTTAGACAAATTTTCTGTGCTTTGAGTGATAATCAAAGATACCGCTCAAAGTTTCCCAATAACCATGGAAACCTTCTAAATCATGAGCAATTTGGAGTATGTCACTTAACGTGCTATGCAATATTCGAGTACAGCACCTAATACACTGAATGATATCCATGTTTGTGCCTTGAAGTTTAAATCACTCAAAGTATCAAGTAATATCCTTTGCCTGATATCTTTGTTAAGGGATATCTTACTAAGCGAATCCTTTGGTGGGCGATATCCATATGACTTGCAGTTTTCCTTTGTTACTCAATCATCATGCGATTAAAGTGTTGCATGCTATTCTACATGAGTGATATATGAGTATACCGCTCAAAGCCTTAAGCAATGTCTATTCTTTGTTGAGCGATATAGTGGAAGTTTGAGTATACCGCCCAACGCTTGGGCGATATACATTGTTCATAGGGTAAACCGCCTAAGGCATGGGTAATTTAATGCCAAACTTAAGAACATTACCCATTCTTCGAGTATACTGTTTATGACTCTCTGTGTGGTTACTTTGTTCTTTGCCCAAGATTACCATGTGCTTAATAAAAGGTGTGCGTTATCAGTAGTTTTGCCCATTGAAGCATTATCAATAATTTTGTCAATGGTTGACTTTTCAAAGTCAAAGTTTAACTTTTAGTCAATTTTCTTCAAGCGTATTGTTTAAAGCCAGATTTGAAATGATTTGAGAACTGGGTGATTGGATTCTGTATTTAATTGTGCTGGTAAGAAGATTGAGTTTTTGCAATCATTACTCTAAAGTTTTCTGCAAGAGGCCAGACCGCTGAGTGCTTTCAATCATCATTATTTGAAATGATCAATCAGAGGTTTTGAAGGTCATCAATTATTGTTTTGGAGAATCTGGAGTTATCAGATCTTGATTGTTTTCAATCATCCATCTAATCTGATCAATTACATGTTTGAATGTTTACAATCATTGTTATGAAGTGATGGTTGTGATTTAGAGTTTTATGTGTCGATAATCACTCATCTGACTGAGAATTTTGGATTCGAGTTTTGGTTATTCAATCTTTAGAAAGAATTAAAGAAATCAGCTTATCTTTCTTGATTGACTTGCTAATCATGAAGCTTTATGTTCTTAATGCTGATATTTCTCTTTGGATTTTATTGTCAAAGGTGTTTGCTCTGGTTGTTCAAGATATTTTTAAAACCCCACATTGGGAGCATATCAGATCAAGTTCTTAAGTTGAATGCATATTCATCTCGTGGTTTAAAGAAAGATTCATTGTTATTAGATTGATTCTGCACTTGGATTGTCACGTAACTTGTACATTATCTATCCTTTAGTTGGATGAATGAATTTGCTTGTGGGCCAGTAATGATTCTAAGGTTCAAGGTTGTGTTGAGTTTTCTACAGTTAAGGATGCTTTTAGTGCAATCAGTGGTGTAGAATTCACTTTGGATCTTATTTTAAAGTTGAAACTAAAGAATAAAAGCTTTATTCGGGGGGGACTTGAAGTACTTTTTGAAGCCGGGCAACTCTAAAGTTTTCCAAAGAAAGTAGGAGGAGAAGACCTGAATGCTTCAGAAGATGTTTTCTTTAAAAAACTTAAGGGGGAGATTGTTGGGACTAAATAGCCCTAATATAATATATATATATATATATATTTGTATATGGGCAATGGGCTTACTTGTAAATGACCTTATAAATAGGTGTCATAGGCTTAGACTTGTGTTGTTGTTCATTGTTAGTTTCCATAAGAGTCGACTATGGTGAGGATTACTTTCCTTGTAATATCTGTTTTCATTGAATAAAACAGGCATGTGAGTGTTCTTGAATAATTCTACAATATGTTTATCATCTTAATCTTGATTTGATGTTGATCTGGAATCTACATATGATTTTTCAGTTTATGGCTTGGATAATCTAAGAAAGAATATTGAAAGGTGTGAAGAAACTGATTTGCTTTTCAACTGGGAAAAAATGCATTTCATGGTCAAAGAAGGTATTGTTTTAGGACATTTGATTTCTAAAAGAGGAGTTGAGGTAGACAAAGCTAAACTTGAAGTTATTGAAAATTACTCGAACCAACCACTGTCAAAGGAATAAGAAGCTTTATTGGTCATTCTGGGTTTTACAGAAGGTTTATCAAAGATTTTTCAAACATCTCAAAACCCTTGTGTTTACTTTTGCAACATGACCAAAAATTTGATTTTACTGACAAATGTAGAAATGCATTCAACACTTTGAAGAAAGCTTTAGTAACTACACCAGCGGTTGTTACTCCAAATTGGAACAAACTTTTTGAAATCATGTGTGATTCCAGTGATTGAGCTGTAGGAGTTGTCTTAGATTAAAAAAAGAGTTTTTCATTCAATTTTTTATGCAAGTAAAACTTTGAATGAAGCACAAATTAACTAGAAAACAACTGAAAGATTTCTTAGCTATGTTTTTTGCCTTTGAGAGATATAGATTATATTTTATGGGAACAAAAATCACCATACAACTAACCATGCTGCCATTAAGTACTTGATCTCAAAAAAATATGTTAAACCTAGGTTGATAAGATGGATATTGTTGTTGCAAGAGTTCGCCTAGAGATAGTGGATAGAAAAGGAGTGGACAACCAAGTAGTAGATCATTTGTCTAGATTATAGAAGCCTATAGTGAGAACAAAGGAGAAGAAGACATCATTGAAACCTTCCCTGATGAAAGAAACCTTGTCTTACAATCAAAATCACCATGGTTTGCTAATATAGCAAATTATTTGGCTTGTGGCATAGCAACTTCTGATTATATTGGCCATATGCTTAAAAAGTTTCTCCATGATACTAAGTCTTATCTTTGGATGATCCTTACTTGTTTAAAATTGGTGCAGATCAGATTTTAAGAAGATACATCCCAGACACTTTGGAGGCCAAAGAACAGCAGCTAAGGTCCTACAATCTGGTTTCTATTGGCCAACATTCTTCCAAGACGCCCACAATTTTGCACAAAGATGCAATGAGTGTCAAAGAAGTGGTTCCATTTTCAAAATGAATGAAACGCCACTAAATGGGATCTTAGAAGTAGAGTTGTTTGGGGAATTGATTTCATGGGACCATTTTCCCCATCAAACAAATGTCAGTACATTCTAATTGTTGTTGATTATGTATCATAATGGGTGGAAGGTATGGCATGTGTTTCTAATGATGCTAAAACGGTGTTTAAATTCCTTCAAAAACATATTTTTACAAGGTTTAGCACCCCAGGACACTCATCAGTGACGAGGGTACCAACTTTGTGAATAATCTGTTAAGTGGAGTCCTTGAAAAGTACAACATTAACCACAAGATTGTCACTGCCTACCACCCATAAACCAATGGATTGTATAAACTCTCAAACAAAGAAATAAAGGAAATCTTAGAAAAGGTTATTAAGCCTAATAGAAAAAATTGGGCTTTTAAACCAGATGACGCTTTATAGACATATAGGACAGCTTTTAAAACACCAATTGGTATGTCCCCATATAAGTTAGTCTTTGTTAAGGCTTGTCACATCCCTTTAGAGCTAGAACACAAAGCATTTAGGGTAGTTAAAGAATTAAATGTGTTCAAATGTTGCTAGCAACAAAAGAAAGTTTCAACTTTGTGAACTAGAAGAACATATGAACCTGTCTTATGAAAAGGCCAAACTCTATAAAGAGAAAACAAAGAAATGGCATGATAAAATAATTAAACGGAGAGAACTAAAAGCAGGTCAGCAAGCCCTCTTGTTCAATTCAAGATTTAAATTGTTCCCAGGAAAGTTCAAGTCCCGATGATCAGGACAATTCCTCATTCATAAAGTCCATCCATATGGAGCAATTGACCTAGTTAATCCCGAGGACAATATTGTGTTTAAAGTAAATCAGAGAGTGAAGTTATTCCATGATCATACAGCCATCCTAGAGCATTGCTATGTGGATATGGCTACCATTTGCTAAAAAGTTTCAAAAATTTGTGGACTCTTTGAAGTCCAAAGTTGTCTGTACATAATTTATCTGCATGTTTTATATTTTTTCCCAATTGGAACAAAAGTTATTTTTAATGAGTTTGTTAGTTGTGTTTTTGCAGCCTTGTTCAGTTGAAAAAGAGAATGCTGGAATCATGATATAACATTGGAAACCCTAGTCTTGGTCAAGAAAATCAAAATTCTGAACAGAAAATATTTAAAATAAGGAAGGATAAATTCAAGGAGAATACAAGAATGATGTCATGTTTATTATATTTGATAAAATAGAAGTCTCTTCTACTTTAGAAAATAGTGATGATACCCTTGGTTCCCTACCTTTCAACTTCATCAAATGGCTTTTCATCAAAAATTAGCTTCATCATG
This sequence comes from Cynara cardunculus var. scolymus, assembly GCF_001531365.2. Taxonomy (NCBI): domain Eukaryota; kingdom Viridiplantae; phylum Streptophyta; class Magnoliopsida; order Asterales; family Asteraceae; genus Cynara; species Cynara cardunculus. Next base: position 19,290,573 of record NC_037539.1, on the reverse strand, counting down.
GAAAAGCTTTGCCCAATGGTTATTAACCACATGGATGTTAAATCAGGGTACCATTGCTTAATCCCCATGCTTACCTCTTCTAACATCATCTAAAAATCTCTTTAATTCTAAAACCCCATTTCCCCTATTTTCCATCTAAAAAACCGATTCCAACTACTTTTCCTCTTCCCTCACGATCGAGAAACTACCATGGAAAGAGTGATGATAGCAATGGTCTGTGACCAAGCACCAATGCAACCACAACCAGCGACACCACCAATTCAGGCCTCCCCTATTCAAAACCCCCCTCCTCGATGAAGCCGACTAAAACATAAGGGTACACCATCAATCGTGGTCATTGATGATGAACAAAACACTAAGGCACCAGTGGGGTGGGTGATGCTCCAATATGCGAAGAATCCCCAATCAATGCCTTTCCTATCTGAATAATAAGACCCTCTTCAATTATGCCCTTTATTGAAGTTGCTGAAATTACAGAAAAGGACCGTGCTTCCCAACCACAACCAACTATTTGTGAAGACCCTTAATCGGCCACATCTTTTGCATTTGAATCAAGGAATACCAAGGTAAATCCTCTTTTTGATCATCTCCCCCCGTGCGTTGTTCACCTCTGACTCGGAAGAGGAGACTAATAAAGTTGCAATATCAGGGGAAAATGCAAAATTGTTCCAAACTTGTGAGAATGAGGCTCGTAACATCATGAACATCACCATCCTTGAAAAACCAAGAACACCCCTTCTGTTGACTACTCATGGGGAGCAAACAGGGGTGGAGGACGTGCACAACACAAGCCCTCATGACCACATACCCGATTTAAATGACTTCTTTGAAGAAGAAGAACCCACTGTAGTAGTCCCAACCAAAAAGAGAAAGAAGTTGGGAAAAACTCATGCAAATCCAAACAAGTTGATGAAGGACCCCCTAGAAAAAGAACAAGGTCTAGAAAGGTGAAGGTTGTAGAGGCCCCCAATAACTCACCACCACGCACTGAAAGCAATGTTGCAGCATCCCTGCAGCATTCAAATAGAACCAAAAGGAAGGGAGGTGGGAGTGCACAAAAACCTACTACTATACGTAGGCCAATCCAACCACACAATGGGTTTAGTTCCAAAGCAGCAGAGAAGATGTTTCATAGGTTTCAAAATAGAGAAGTAAGTGTCACTGTGTCTTTTACCTCAAAGAGAGTCAATAGAATATATGGATTTACCCCTCCTAAGAAGACTGACTACTACAAGTTGTTGAACAATGCCATAATAGATGACTTGATTAAGGTAGCTAAGGCATTGGGAAAACCAGGGCGGAATGGGAGGAACACTCAAATTTCATGCTCAGAACTTTTAAAGCATTCAACCTCACTATTAATGCCAATGTATGGATTAATTTCATAAGGCATTCAATTGCTCCCACTACTGATGACAATTCTATCTCTGAGAATTCTTTTTCTGTTTTGTTTAATCACATGTAAGACCATAAATCTAGGGAAGATCATGATGAGAGTGTGAGGGTGTGTGCAAGGAGGAATATGGGAAAGTTGTATATCCATGCTTGATCACTAAGCTGCTGACTGAAGAAGATGTTCCTTAATTTTGTGAACATCAAATTGTGAAGGAGAAAAGAGAGAAATGGAAGAGTGATATGAAGATTGTGTCTAAACTAAGGGATAAGAAGGACAAGAGGATGGTTGCCACTGGCATGATGACCCTTATGCAGGATCTGTTGGCTCAAAACAGCAGCCTCATGGAAAACCTTTTAGAACAAAGGAATGTATTCCTTGATAAGATCGACAGTCTAAGGACTGACTTATTAGAGGAGGTGAGGGCTGTTAAGAAGAAGAAAAGGGCAGACATCAAACTGATAAAGGCAGAAATGGAGGCCAAGACAAATGCCAAGATCAAGAAAATAGGGAAAAATATGAGAGCACTCAAGGAAGAGAACTCAAGGCTCTTTAAAGAAAATGAAAAGCTCAAGAATGAATGCTAAAAGCTCATGGATGCATGCTCCACTTCAGCCATACCTCATGATCCACAACCTACTTATATGGAGTGAGACAGGTTTCATCATTTTCCTTTAGCTCCATTTCTTGTTTATTTTTAACTTTTGAGTTTACGATTAGTTTTATACACTTTTAAGCTTATTTTCTTGCAAGAAGTACATATGTTGGTAATGTTGATATGCATGTACAGCCAAAATAATTATTATTGTCTAGCTAGTCTCCTAATCATGTAGTCCTTGCTAGAACTAGCATTATTTTGCTTAGGACACATTTTGATCCACATCATGTACACATATAAGAGAGGATTTATGCCTTTGTTCTTCACTCCATATTAAGCCACTTGTAACCAATACATAAACACTCTCTCATTCTATACACTTCCAATGAAGACATTGTAAACTTTGAGTTTGGGGGAGGGTACCATCATGGTCAAAAAGATCAAAACAACAAAAGTGAGCAAAGCTCTCAAAAGCCTAGATGTCTTGTTTAGATCTAAAATACCAAAAATGTCCCATAGGGGCATGTGTATGCATTCAACAAAAAGAGCGCAGAGTGCCAAAATTTGAAAATTTTAATATTGATGTAAAGGTGAGAAAAGGCAAAGTGATGAAAAAAATGTCAAACAAGAGTGAACCAGTGGCTTCCAAGCCCTATTGATCTTAGATATAGGATGTGTTGAGCATAACAAAAAGCATATGATGCTAGCTTATGGTTCATACTCATGGTTAGGGTAGGATATGTTTACTTGGAATTTATGAAAACTATTTGTGCATTTTTAGTATAATCAACATGTTGTGTGCACTTATTGTCATCTTCTTCTAAATTTTTCTAAGACTGAGTCATTTTTAGTTGTCTATTGGTTGCTTGGGGACATGCAACATTTTTAGTTTGGAGATGTGATACGCACTATTTATTTAGTGCTTAAACGCTATTTTCTTCTTCTTTAGATAGGATATTTTCCATTTAGATCCCAACATGGAGTCATTTTATTTCCTTATTTTCCACTTCTTTGTTTACGGAGCTAGAGTAAATGATTTACCTGTTTTTACTCTATAATAAGCTAATATGTTGGGCATAATTGAAGTTTATTATTGATGCTTCTGAATTGCTGCAACATGACCTATGGATGGAGCCTTGAAGATAAAAGAGCTAGGAGCTAGATGACAAGACAAAGGTTGACTTTTGAAGACACTTTTCATTTTTCCAGATTTATTTTAGGTAGCTGAAAATTAGTTGTTTGAACATAGTACAATTAGACCTTTAGCTTTTTGACTTAGTTGTACTTTTGGTAACTTTAGCTCTGATGTTGTGATAAATGACTATTATACCCTCATATCTAATTTACTATAAATAAAGGGGTTGGACTAGTGTTTTAGTCATATCAAAATACAAAATTAGTTTCTCTCTAGAAATTAAAGTAATCTTTTGTTGAAATTCTCTCCTTCAATTTCTCTTTTAGTTGCCTTTTATTTATTGCAATTTACTTTCCGTTATTTATTTATTTCTTATGCTTTCTTCTCTTTACATTCCGTTATTAATTTTTTATTCTTTATTTACTGTCATTTTTATCTCTTGCAATTTTCTTTCCGTTATTTATTTTCATGTCCTTAATTAATGTATTTTATATTGTTGCAATTTATATTATGTTATGAGTAACTAAATTTCTTAGCTTGGGTGTTAGACGGAAAGGATGAGTTTATAAATCAAAAGAAAGTAGACTCTTTTATATAACAACAATGTTTCATTATCTTATTTCAAGTTTTATAAAACCAATGACACTTCTTGACGAGTTGATTACTGTTAGGTGTTAGTGAAATTGTTTAAAGAAAACAAAAAATTATATTCCTTGTCTTCTTGTATCCTAGAATTTAAAAGTTTGAATTTTTACTATTTTGTCTCTTAGTGTTGTTTAATTAGTATTTGTTCCTTATCTGTTAGTATTATTAATCTATGTTTTCTCTTTGTTATTTGCTGTATTTTATTTCCTTTGATAGAATTGTTGTGCATGAAAGATTTACATTTTTTAAAACAAATTCACTAACAAACAAACACAAAAACAAATAAACACAATAGTTAATCTTAACTAGACGGAAATAAAAAACAATAAAAAAACATTTAACTAGGCAGAATAAAAAAGATAATAAGAAAGCTTATCAAGGCGAAACAAAAAAAAGTCATGGACTCTAAGTTGAGCCATTGATTGCACGTCAATTTGGACGATATGGGAAGTAGACTTGAGAGAGTTACTAACAAATAGATTTGTTATCTGTATTTACTAAATTGGTTAATTCTCGATAGGTTGATCACTTTGAAGTGTTAAAGTGGAATGGGCTCATAGATGAATCATTCTAAACACATCAACTTGCATGATACGGAAACTCACTCAAAAGAGTGATTTTTAACAAAGATATTTGTTTATCCGTATATTTTGAGGATACTATTTGTCACTTTTACTAGTCAGGATACCTCATAAAGATATAGGTTGAAAGTTATAATATCAGTGCAATGGTAAAATCCGAGAGGAATACCCTCAAAATAAATGGTGAAAATAGTTGTTATTAACTAAATGTCGAGCATTTTGATGGCATTATTTTATGTTGGGACATTTTGACAGCATTGGTCTACTGGAAATTATATTTACATCTCACCCAAAGTCTTACACCCTGGATTTCTGTCATTTTCACTAGTGTTAACATAGATCCAATCAAAGTCTTCAAATTCGCCATCTGAAATCATTTCCTTCATATTACTTTTACTGAACTTTTACTACAATCCTTGTGGATGATATTCGGTACTTGTACCACTTTATTACGTGAAAGACGATATTGGGACTAACTATATACTTGCTTTTGGTCCAGATTGCTATGTCTATGGGTGTGTAAAATGCTCGAAAATGTATAAAGATCTCAAGTTGAACTATTGGTGGCCCCTCATAAAACTCGATGTGGCAAGTATGTGGAAAGGCGTGAGACATGTCTACAAGTCAAAGCAAAACATAACGACCATAAGGAAGTTTCCAATCCTTGGAAATCCCTGAATGGAAATGAGAGCACATCACCATGGAATTCATGACCAAGTTTCCAAGGACATTGAGGGGTCATGACACAATATGGGTAGTGGTAGATCGATTGATCAAAAGTGCACATTTCTTGGTGATATGGGAAACTTTACCAATGGATAAGTTAGTTAATTTGTACATTAATGAAGTAATTTGAGGCACAAGGTACCTTTATCCATCATATTTGATTGGGATGGTCGCTTCACTTCAAATTTTTACGATGGTTTGTAGAAGAAGCTGGGCACGAGAATCAAATTGAGCATGATTTACCATCCCTAAATGAATGGTCGAAGTGAGAGGACTATTTAGACTCTAGAGGACATGTTGAGGTCGTGCATCATTGATTTTGGTGGAAATTGGGATTCTCATTTACTATTAGTGGAATTTTCCTATAATAATAGTTATCACTCTAGTATCAGGATAACATCATTTGAAGCTTTGAATGGCCAAAAATGTAGAACTTCCATGTGTTGGCTCTAGGCAGGAGAAAAAAAAATTGTCGGACACAAAATTGTTCAATAAACAGCAGAGGTGAAGGGAAATTGTGAGCATCTGAAAGCTATACAAGATTGGCAAAAGATCTATGTAGATAAAAATAGAAGACCAATTGAATTTCAAGTGGGAGATTCAGTTATGTTAATGGTGTCCCCATGGAAGGGCATCATTTGATTCGGGAAGCGTGGAAAGCTTAGTCCCCGTTTCCTTGGGCCATTACCATATTTAGTCAAGTTGGAATTTAAGCATACAAGTTAGAGATGGGAGGAATCCACAATATGTTCAACTTGTGTTACTTGAGAAAATGTTTAGCAGAAGAAGAAAGCGTAATCTATTATCCAAGATCCGTGAACAAGAGTAATCATCGTGTAGAGGAACTAGATGCCATTTTAGAGAGTAAACTGAAGAAGCTTCGTCATAAATAAATCGTAATGGTTAAAGTGTAGTGGAAACATCATCGCAACTCAAATGTGACTTGGGAGGCCAAGGAAGATATGCAAAAGCATTACCCTCACCTCTTTGTGTAAGGTAAGATTTTGAGGACGAAATCAATTTCAAGCATTACTGTCGCCACATAATTTGGAGAAGTTTAGAAATCCAAGACTACTAATTTATAAATATTTTACTACCTCAATATTTAGTTTGAAATCCTTTTATTCCAAAATAAATTTTGAAGTATAAACCTTTCCTTTAAGTGTGATTGATAACCATGACGTAAGGGAATCGAAATTAGATTTTGGAAACCATCTGATGGGCTCGGGCTTCTTTTTGGGCGGCCTAACCGGCGCTATAGGCGCACAAACGTCTAAATGGGTGCAGTTCAGGAGGAAATAGAGGTCAGGGTGCCTCTAAGGGCGGCTTTAGCAGCTTAACCAAGTCGCACGCTCCTTTTGAGGGATGCAATGTGAGAGAGCGTTGGGTGCTCGGGATAAGTGTGTGATAATTGTGGACAGGCGACTTACCTGGGGCGGCTTAGGACGTATCCAATGTCACCCGGTTGGTCCCAGGCGCCTTAAATCAGTAGTAACCTCCCCTTGTTGGACAAGAATACTTCTCCTACCTTATTTACCCCAAAGAACCCTTATATCTCCTCATTTACACTGTGGGAATCCTTTCTAGGGTAATTTTTGGGAAGAGCTTCAAAGAATTTATTGAGACTTGGTGTAAAGGGATGAGTGGTAGATCAGAGATTCAAACCTCATCTCCTCTTCTAAGAGCTTTGCTTGGTTTTCTAAGTTTTCACTAAAAACCTAGAAACTGAGTTCACATTTATTTATAAAGCTTTATTTATTTCAAGTCTTTGATATTTTACATCTTTGTGGAACTATGCTTGACTATTTGGTTTAACCTAGTGGTATTTAACCTATAGATGAACGAGACATGGACACACACTTGAATCCTTACAAGGAATACATGTTATAAATATGCATATATGGTGATTTTGGACCCTAATCCTTATGCATGAGGATTACGTGCATTTATAGACGTAATTATGTATATCGAATCCTTGAGTTGCTAGTAAGTGGACACTAAAAGTCCAATGGGATCCTTGAGGTGAAACTTGACTAGAGGAATGCGTAGGCACTAAGGTTTAAAAGTTATTGAGGTGAAACTCTTTAGAGTAGACACTTAAAGTATATGTAGGTTTGAGGTGATGTCATGGATGAGGTGTGCACTAGAACCATGACTCTTAGGTGTAGGTCCCAATAACATCATTTTTTGGAAATAATTTTATGTTCCCACCACTTTGATGGAAACGGATCTCCCCTATCATTGAAAGATGTTCTTGTGTATATTTTCCAGGTTAGGACAACTTGTTGTGGTGCTTAGTATTGCACCATTATTGCGGATTAGGTAACATTTTAACTTATTACTCTTATCCACCTTGTGAGTTGTTTTTATGCGATCTCACTATATGTCAATCATAACACTTTTTCTTGATTATGTGGTTTTCAGGTCTCATTGGTGGTGGATCTAAGACCCTTTGAGAGGCTTGGGTGGTGCTATTAGAAGCATCAAGGGTAGAGATTAATGGGAAGCACCTGACTGAAGATTGACTTTTGAAGATATAGTAACACTCGACTGTAATCTAATTATTAAGAAATTAGATTATTATGTTGTTATTTAAGTTTCAATTCTTAATTATCATGCTTAGGCATTATACTTTCCCTTCATGGATTTATGTTGATTTTAATTGTGGAAGTTGTAATTGTACAAAAAGGTGTTTTCTTGTTATGAATTTTAGGGTGTTACACATAATTAATAATTAAATTAAATATTTTATTAAAATCGTTTTATTATCTTTAGGACAAAATAAGTATAATTTTAATTTTTACGTAAGTTACATAAAC
>NC_037539.1:19276355-19282541 GCF_001531365.2 Cynara cardunculus var. scolymus | reverse complement strand
TTGATTAATATTTTTGAATTAATATTAATTAATCCGTTCAAAAAAAGACTTACTATTAATTACTATTAATTAATATTTATTTATAATAACAATTAATATTATGAGGGTTATATTTTCAAAAAGAGTGCCAAAAAACTCCTAAAATATTCCTTTAACTAGCGTTTTCAATGAGCTATTTTTGTCCATTCAAGTGTGTACTCGAAAAATAAGTTAGCTTATGTTTGTCAAATAATACCTAAGAGTGTTCTTCTTTATTTATCGGGTAAAATTTTTGGCCTTTGTTATTATTTGAATTTAATAAGATCTTAATTCTAAGTATGTTTCTTAACAAATAACGAGTAAAACTCTCAATTATTGCCATACTCACCCGATAAAATAAGTAACACATGATAAGTGTTTGATCAACTATTTGGAAGTCAATTATATATGAAACTGAGAAATTTTGTAAAAAAAAGGCTGCTACTAGTTATTTTGACTAAATAACTTAATAAATAATACGTAAAAATATGTTAATCAAAACTAGAAAGGTACCCGTACAATACAGCGAGATACATCTTTATTTTAATGTTTCGTTTTTTGTCTCTATTGGTATAGTACGGTTTATGTGGTTTTGATAAAGATAATGTTATTACTTTTGAATAAAAATATATTTGAAGCTATCATAAAAATTTGAAAAAATATATCGATATTAATATAAAAATTAACTATTTCAAAGTTCTCATTTTTGTACAATTTATTTAATTCAATTTTTATTATAATTTAATTTATGTCTAATAGCGAAATAATTTATTTTTGGTTTAACAATATATTTTTTATAAAGATAATGATTTTGTTAGAACTCAATGATTACCCTAATTATATTTTAATTTTTTTTATATTTAAAACAAAATGTTTATCATGTATATAATTATATTTATCTGCAGTTAGTTATACGAATTTAAAATAGAGCTTTAATAAGTTGTACTTTATGCACAATTTACCTATTATCTTAAATTTTAAGTAATATACATTAATAAACAGTACTTCATGCATAAAGAATGATTTTTAAGAGTTTTTGTCAAATACTCTATAATATAGTATAGATAACGCATAAAAATAAGTTTCTTTCATAAAAATAAAATGATAAATTAAAATAAAGTATAATTTGTTACAATTTTTATTTTGAGAATCTAATTATTTCTTTTAATATTTAACTTTTATTATGAAATCATAATACATGCTGTTTATTTTCCACAAAATTATAGCATAAACCCTTAATCTATACTATTATATAAAACCCTTAATCTTAACTTTAGGAGTAAAATTTACAAAGCATCAAATACATAAAAATTGTGAAAAATAAAGAAAAAGATGACAAAAATAAATAATTGCAGAAAAGAAAAAATGTTGGTCATGGGAAATGATCATTTACACATGAAGTGTTTGTAGAACGGGGATGAATATAAATACAATAGATTTTCTTTTTTTTATTTTTTCCTTTATGTTTTGTATAAAAACAAAAAGTTACAGATTCGTTACGGAAGTTAGGAAGGTAATACCGACTGTGACAAATTTGCTAAACTGAAAGAGAGAAGGGGAAGGAGGTTTTATTTCAGATCCGAAGAACTAAGGAAGTTATTTAGAGGATTACGCCGATTTTACCTCATAAACACTCACAATGATGTTCTTCAGAAAACGGGTAAGTTGCATTAAATGACAAGGGTGACCATTTACATTCATCATTACATTAAATGCTTACTGTCCAACTTTAATGTGTATCTGTTAATCGTCTCTCTCAGTGATTTGATGATAATCCCTTTTACCCTATGCGAAATATTTATGTTTCTATTTTTCAGTCACAGCGATCATCAACTGAGTCTGTTCAGTGATCGCTGAAGAACTTGTATTGTAAATTCAATCAGTGATAGCGATACTTCAAGAAGACAACACTCACATCAAAGAACCTTTAGCGAAAATCGAAGACTGAAACTGAAGATTAGAGACTAGCGAGTATGTGATCTGAAGCAGTATACAGTGATTACAAGCATGTCTACATATGTGTGAAGACTGCCCAAGCCTCAACGAATGCTGAAGAGACCTTCAGGTTATTCCAGCATTTAGCGATCAAAAGAAGCTTGTTGAGCATGATTGTTGTTGTCCTGTCCTTATATACACAAAGGACAAACCTATACCCTTTCTAAATGTTAGTATGGTACGGAGCCGATTAGTTGACTCTACTACCCACAAAACTGTATGAAAGGATGTCTCCTCATGAATAGGCTTTTGTACTATTCATTGTAGCAAATGACAAGTCTTTTCCTTAAGGCTTGACACGCGTTCTAACTCTACCACGTTGCATTAAATGTGCATTTAATGCAACGGGTATAACTAGATGTGTTCTATCTCCATGCAGAGATACTCTTACTAAAACCTTACTCTGAGCTTTCTTACGCTTAAGTAAAAGAACACACATCTAAGAACAAATACGCTCATCTTCAAGAGCAAGTTAGAATCCCTTTCATTGTATTCTAAACAAGTTCTCTCACAGATAGAACTTACTTTCTTCTATTTTTTTAACAGCAAATCTTTTCTTATTTGCTAAGATTAAGTATGTAAACTTTAGATTGTTTAGATAGTTTTTCTTAACTTATCTTTTCGCAAACAATCTTGTAAAATACAATTATCAATATATATATATTTTAAATTTGAAAATACTGTGTTTGCATTCACCCCCCCCCCTTCTACAAAATGTTATACACATCTTGTAGACCCTAAAGGGACCAACAAGTGGTATCAGAGCAGTGTTCTATCTTCTCTAGTTGTTTGGTTGTTTTTCTGCATTACATTATCTCCTTCTTTAGATAATTTTATTGCTTTTAAAATGGCTTTACAAAACACAAACACACACGTTCAAGATAATGGCTCTCTTGCCAAACCTCCCCGATTCATCCGATACAACTTTAGTCTATGGAAGAATCATATGTCCCTCTTTCTGGAAGGTGTGGATCCTGAAATTCCACACTATATAGAAAATGGACCATATATACCATTTGCTATTTCTCCGGCTGTTCCTGAAACAGCTACGACTGCCGCGATTCTTGAACGACATATTCCAAAGCTCCCTCATCAATAGAGCGATGAAGATAAGAAGAAAATAGCTATAAACACTCGCGCTAGGTCTATAATAGCTATGTCTCTTCTTGATGAGGTTTATCACTCAGTGATAAGCTCAGGACCTCAAAATCCATGTGGGACACTCTTTGTGTTCAATATGAAGGAACCTCTCAGGTTCAAGAATCAAGGAAGATTAATTTAGTAAGGCAGTATGAAAGCTTTCTATGTGGAAAGACTGAGACACTGTCTGAAGTACATCAACATTTTAATTGTCTTCTTATTGATCTTAGGACTGTAGGCAGGGAATATTCCAACTCTGAAACTTTAACTAAGTTTCTGGAATGACTGAATCTTGGGATACCTTTTCCATGTGTCTTAAGATGCCCAGTGACATGTTCTCTCTTTCTCTCTCTACTCTCTACAGGATTCTGCTTAATCAAGAGCAATCTCGTCAGCTGAAAAGGAATCTAGTCAAAGATTTCAGAGAAATGAAGAGCTCTCCGTTAGCTTTGATCTCTGAAGATGCTTCAGCTGAAACCCCTTCTTCTTCTTCTTTTTCTTGGTCTCTTCCTCCTGTTGTAATTACAGAGTTAGACTCTACTAACTCTGAGGATATACCAGAATCTAATCTTGCAGATTTTGATGAATCCCTGGCGCTTTTGACTAAATCTTTTAGGAGATTCGCCAGCAAGAGCAACTTCTGTAGATCTCCCTCGCTGACCATTAAGAAAAAGCCAAAGTCTGATAAAATAGACAAGGCTTCAACAATCTGCTACAAGTGTCACCGCACTATACACTTTGCAGGTGAATGAATATCAAAGAAGACTGCGACTCCATCTTCCAAAACCCCATCCTCCTTCAGGTCCAGGGATGACAAATACTTAAAGCTGAAAGAGAAGTATAAGAAGATGAAGAATCACCTTTTTGAAAGGCCAAGGGACTTATTGCTGAAGAGCATGACTGGGATGATTCATCTGATGAATCATCAACTGATGAAGAAGATACAGCCTATCTTTGCTTGATGGCCAAGGATGTCAAAGAAGAAGATTCAGAGACATCAACTTCAATTGAACCATCATCCTCTTCTCCTGCTCAGATATGTATACTGAATGAACCCTCTTCTTCTTCTTCTTCTTCTTCTTCTAGCCTTTCTGCACTAGACATGTTGACGGTGGATCTTTACAATGCCCTCAATGGCAAATCAAAAGAAGAAATGCTTAATCTTGATCTTTAAGAACAGTTGAAGATTTTCCATTATAAGATTAAGGAGCTGACCAAGGTTGAAGAAAACCTAAAGGATCAGATCATTGTAAACCAAGCCATCACTGTTGAACGTGAACAGGCTATCGCTGAGCGTGAGCAAGCAATCACTGAACTCAAGGCTGAGAAGGCTACCATTGAAGGGTGGTGCAAAGCCTCCGTCAAAGCCTCTGAGATCATCAACGCTCAGATCCCAGCCAAGATAACGACTGGTCTAGGATTTTCCTATGATCAGGAAGAACGTGTCACTGACAGGTCCATACTTAAGTTTGGTACCTTTGTCTCTTCCATTCCTGACACTTCTTCCTCTCAGTCCTCTTTTGTTGAGAGTCATCTAGATGGAACTCCTTCGAGTTCAGCTTGCAAGACTAGGGTAAATCCATTGTCATAGCACCTCTTCCTAAGAAGTCTAACAAGTCTAATAGATCTAGGTCTATTCCTTCAGCTTGTAAACCTTCTTCTTCAGGGACTAAGAAATTTGAATCCTCTCAGAAGTCTAAGTCTCAGCTCAAGGTGAATGCTTCACCTAAGGACTCCAAAGCCTCAAAGGTTCCTCCAAGAACTAATGAGAAGGGAATCCTTGGAGCTGGTCCCCCTTCTAATCTAGTACTTCCTGGCCCTAAAGCTACCTTCAGCTATACAAAGTGTGAACACTGTGGTGAAAATACACATATTGCCAACAAGTGTCCTTCTGCCGCCAAGGCTGGTCTACCAGGTAAGGGCAAAAAAGTATCTAAGGCTGAGAAATCAACCAAGGTGAAATCCTCCACTAAGGCTGCAAAAGCAGCCAAAGTGATGCAATCCACTAGAGCCTCTTCCTCAGGCTTAGTGAAGACAACAACTGTTGCTAAGCCTTCAACATCAAATGTTGTAATTCCAACCACTGAAGCCTCTTCATCAGGCTCAGTGAAGACTATCACTGACTTTATCTTACTAGTGTCAGAGGTTGTTCCTCTTTCCACAAAAACTTCTTCAGATTTAGTGATGTCGTCTGCTGACGCTAACTCTTCAGCATCAGTAGATGATGCCTCTAACAGTGTTGGACCCCAATAGCTAGGTGCCAATGGCATTTTTAAACTGTTCCCTTATATAGGATGTCAAAGGCATATGGTATCTCGATAGTGGATGCTCAAGGCATATGATTGGAGACAGATCCCTGCTAATCATTTACAAGGAAGAAAAAGGACCTTCCGTGACATTTGGAGGTAACGGAAAAGGATATACCATAGGTTTTGGTATATTAACCAATGGTGCAACCACGTTCAAACGAGTTGCATATGTTGAAGGTCTGAAGCACAACCTCCTGAGCATCAGTCAACTGTGTGACAAAGACCGCACAGTAAAATTCTCCAAGAATTCATGTTGCGTCTACAACAAAGATGATAAGGTTTCCTTGACTGGTTCTCGCCTAGATAATGTATATATCATCAATATGAATTCTACTACCACTGAGAACAGTTGTTTCTTCTCTAAAGCCTCGTCAGACATCAACTGGCAATGGCACAAATGACTCTCTCATCTTAACTTCAAGACACTCAATGAGTTGTCTAGAAATGATCTTGTCACTGGTCTTCCTCAACATTTCTTTGCAAAGGAATCTCTTTGCTCAGCATGTGAAAAAGGAAAACACACAAGAGCTAACTTTAAGTCAAAGTAGATCTCTTCAGTGACTGCGCCTCTTCAGCTACTTCACATGGATCTCTTTGGTCTAGTCAACGTGCAATCTATCGTTGGAAAGAAGTTTACACTCGTCATTGTTGATGAGTACTCCAGGTACACTTAGGTCTTCTTTCTCAGATCCAAAGATGAAGCACCTGAAGATATCATTTCGTT
>NC_037539.1:19273694-19275490 GCF_001531365.2 Cynara cardunculus var. scolymus | reverse complement strand
ACAAACTCTTGTCCCAAGAGTTCCAGGAACAAACACCACGGCTGAAATTCTTGCCTACTATATGCCCAAGGATGAGAAAAATTGGGATGAAGACGACATGGAAAGAGTAGAAACAGACAAGAAGGCCAAGCAATAGATAATCATGGCATACCCAATGAAATCTTCCAATCCCTAGACGCATGTTCCACAGCCAAGGAACTATGGGATGAACTGGCAAGCCAACTGGAAGGAGGAGCAAAAACAAGGAAAAATCGTAGAGCACAATGTCTCAACGAATATACTAATTTCAAGGCCCTTCCTGATGAACCAATACAGAAAACATATGATCGTTTTAACACATAGATCAATCAATGTCGTCGAAATGATATCTCTAGAACTAAAGAAGAAAACAACGTTTTATTCCTAAAAAGTCTGGGCGATGAATGGACTCAGCTGTCTATGTCCCTTCAAGCAAACCAGGACCTAGACAGCTGGTCACTTCATGATCTGTATGGAACGCTTGCAGCACAAGAGAATGACATAAAGAAAAAGAAGGTTTTCGTTGGTGGACCTCTTGCCCTTGCTGCCGATGAAAAGGAAAAAATCGAGGACCTCTAACAAAGAACATAAAAAGAAAGGCAAAAAAGCATTGGTGGTAGAATCAGAATCTGAAGAAGAAACTTCTGAATCAGATGATGAAATTAAAGCTTTTGCCAAATCTTTGGCCTTGATCACAAAGCAGTTCCAGAAAAAGTTCATCAAGAAACCCTATGAACGAAAAGAGTTCAAGAGGGAAAGGTATTAGTCATCGTATGAAAGGAAGCCATCCAAATTTCATTAAAGGGAAGACAGAAGAGATGGGAGAGAAGAAAGAGAAGAAAAAAGAGAAGACAAAAGAGACGAGAGGAAAGAAGACAAGGATGGAAGGAAAAATGTCCTCTGATGCTTCAGGTGCGGAAAACTCGGTCATTTTTCCAAAGAATGCAGAGGACGATTGTTAAAGGATGCTGACTATTACAAGAACAAATACAAATATAATTCCAGAGAGCGAAGCCTGATGGWTGAGAAAGAAAATTGGGTGTCCGATTCTTCATCAGACGATGAAGACAAAGCACTCATCTGTTTGACGGCCACGTCCAATGCAGAATCCGCCCACAACTCTGATGATTAGGTATGTGAGTCTACCTCCAATGAAACCAACTCTGCCCCATCGGAGCTAGATTTAAGGGTAATAAAACTTTCAGAGGATTTCCTCAAATTAAAAGAAAATTTGAACTTTGAAAAATCTGAAAGATTAAAAGCGGAAAAAGACGCAAGTTTCTACAAAAGAGAAACTGAGCTTCTAACCGAAGAAAAAACTGAACTTGCAAAGGAAAAGACTCGCATCAGCACTTTTAAGAAATCAGAGGAAGATAAACTTCTGGAATTAAAAAAACGATTACCTAAGGACCTAGAAAAGAAAACAAAGGTCTTAAAGGAATATGAGGCAGATAGACTAAATTCAGTAGCTCTTAAAGATTTCTTTCAAAAAGAACGGGAAATACTTCACCAGAAGCTTCAAACCAATGAACTTCTGATGAATAAGTATAAAGATGCCCAAGACGTTTATGAAAAATTAAATGGTCAAACGGACACTCAAGGGATTGGATTCAATGAATTGGACTCTTTCCTCGAATCAAAGAAATCCACTTTCAAACTTGGATGCATTCAAAAACCCGACTTTACTCCAAAACCAAAAGCAAATTTGAAAAGAGTTAAAGTCGATGGAAAAACTGTCGTTTCAAGACAGAACTTTGAAAATGTGGTATACGAGAACA
>NC_037539.1:19267683-19269259 GCF_001531365.2 Cynara cardunculus var. scolymus | reverse complement strand
ATCCTAAACCAGCACCTCTGGTCATAAAGACCAGAGCCTCTAGCAATTTAGATTTACTTTGAGTGATTTTTGGCAAACAATCTCCATCACCTTTGGAACCAGAACCCCTGTGGTCCAAAGCAAATACTTAGTAATTTCTACCAAGTATTCTCTTACTCACCAGAGCCTCTGGTTATATAGACTAGAGCCTCTGGAATCCAATTCTTTGAGTCTACATCCTATTGTGTCTCAATCTTAGACTTCAACATTCATTCATTTCATCTCCTCATTTTTTATCCTTTGGACCCATAGCCCCTCTGGTCCAAGGCATATACTTAGTTTTTATTCACTAAGTATTCCCTACCTACCCAGAGCCTCTGGTTCCAAAGACCAGAGCCTCCGGTTTCCAATTCCTTTGAAACCAGCGCTATCAAGTTCCCATCTATGACTTGGTATACACCTCACCCTTCTATACCATACCAGAGCCTCTGGTTCTAAAGACCAGAGCCTCTGGATTCATACTCTTTGTAACCAGACCCCTTTGGTCCAAAAGAGTTTCCCTCTTCTCCCTGCATATGGACTTAAACATATTCTTTCATATTTCATTCCTTTGCTTTCATAACCAGAGCCTCTGGTTCTAAAGACCAGAGCCTCTGGATTCACAATCTTTGSAACCAGAGCTCCTCTGGTCTCAAAGGCTCATCCATCATATTCTTTCACATACACTTCACCATTTTCAATTACCCATTTTCTTKGYTTCACAACCAGAGCCTCTGRTTCTAAAGACCAGAGCCTCTGGCTTTGTTCTCTTTGGAACCAGAGCTCCTCTGGTCTCAAAGACCCTTTTCTACATTTCCCTTCCACTTAGCCACCTTTCATACAGTCATCATCCTTCACAACCAGAGCCTCTAGTTGTATAGACCAGAGCCTCTGGTACTCCTAATTTTCATTATTATTTGTTTGAGGGGGAGTCTTTGAAAACCTCAAAATCCTTACTCATGCATCATTTTAGGGGGAGCAACATGTTCTTCTTCACACTTATTCATTATGCATTTTTCATCCAAAGCCTCTGGTTCTACTATCCAGAGCCTCTGGCCACCTAAATGCTATATATGTATTTAACCAAAGCTCCTCTGGTTCTATATAATGGATTAACAATGCTTATCTAGAGCCTCTGGTTTGTTACCCAAGGCTTCTATATCATGCAATCCAACATTACATCCATGAACTAGTTCATCGATGTTAAACCATAGCTCCTCTGGTTCCTCACCCAATGGGTCATGACCAACCAGAGCTCCTCTGGTTCCATGACAATAATTTTAATACAAAACTCATCTTAATTGAAAATCATTTTCAAGATTATACAAAATTGTAGCTTTTGTGACTAAAAACTATACAACATAGGTTTTTAGAAGGCCAAAACTTCGTAATTAGTATTAATCTTACAATTAGATGGGATTTTAAATTCAAATTATTTTTGGGATACATACTCATCAAGATATTATTTGGAATAACTTTTTATTTCAAATAATTCATAACGTCATCATACCACGCGCCTAACAACACATACAGCCTGTTCCCCATACACCCTTTCAAC
>NC_037539.1:19228072-19267513 GCF_001531365.2 Cynara cardunculus var. scolymus | reverse complement strand
ACCCCCCCACCCCACTCCCTCACCATATTCCCGCCTATAAATACCTTTCTTCCTCATCCATCTTCTCTTTACGCTTCTATAAACCTGCAACTATATTTTGACGAACAAAAACAAAAAAAAACCTGCAAATTCCTCAACAATGGCCTCCTCCGCCTCCCACAAATCAAACAACAATGACAGCAGAGTCCAACCCATCGGCACCGACAGCCGCGCTATCGTCTTCCTACCCATGAAGCTAAAGAACCACGCTATCGAACTCCGAAACACACTATTTGACGAACGATTGCAGTTATGATCGAGTTTTTCAAGAACTGCATTCTTCTTCCCGCCCTCACTCTTGCTAACACCGGCGTACCCATAAAGTACGTCCAGCAATATTGGCAAACGTGTGAGTTTGACCCAGAAAGCCACGGAATAATGGGGGACATGGACGCCCCTAACGATATGATATGCTCGCTCAAAATATCGCGGGCTAAGGTTTCTCGGGTTTTGTGCATTCCCACTCGACGGGAACTTGGAATTGAACAATATAACGAACCATCAACCACCGACGAGATCCTCCGCTTCATGAAGATGCTAGGTTATAATCGTGACCTACGCAACGTATCGGACTTCAAATGCCAATTCCTCTCGTCGATGTGGAACATGTTCTTCTCCATCCTTAACAGAGCTCTCACATGCAAGCTGGGCTCATTGGACCAAGAGAACATCAACATCATGACTATCATGTATGGGTTGTTCTTCAACATGAACCTCGACTATGCCTTCCTCATCCACAACGAGATTCATTCGGCAGTGGTCAAGAAATGTAAACTCCAAGCCGTTGGCAAGCCTCTCTCTGCGGTTCTGTTCCCTCGCTTCCTCGCCCTCTTCATTGGGGACGCAATGAGAAAGCATGGCCTACCAGCTGAGGAGCCCTTCACTCCCGTCTACAAGATGCATGGACATCGCCCAACCCTCTCGAAGGAAGGTTACAACATCAACTGTCCATTCTCCAGGGCTATGCTCAATGTCATTCCATCGACATCTGAGATACGCCAGGCCTATGAACACTCTATGCTGTCCCAGGAACCGAGGGCAGCTACCCCTGAGCGATTAGAACCGTCCCCCGAACCAAGCAAGGGAGCACATGAGACATCTTCATCGGATGATGAAGATGATGATGATGATGTTACTCATCGTGCCTCCCCCAGCCCTACTCATGCATTTCCTCCCCCCACTACCCAAAGGGCAACCACATCATATGCCCCTGGCGATCAAAGCCACAGGGGTATTGAACAAGAACGACCCAGTCCACTCCCAACCCCAGCCAGCCATCCAGAGGCCATTCTTCGGGCCTTTAGAGATGTATTAGTCGAGGAACCACATTTTCCATCACCCCTCTCTCAACAGAGAGGTGATGAAGATATAAGAGCCCCTTCGCCTCAGGGATCGACACATCCCATCACACACACAGAAGCATATGTTGGTTCTGATATTGAACCCTAAGATCGTTCAGAGCGATCTTCCCTTCATGCACATCCCCCTTCGATATTTGATCTACCGAAGGGGACACATATTCGTTTCACTTACCCAGCCTCTGAAGCCGAGGAAGAGGAAGTTGATGTCGCAACATCACGAGATAGCTCCTCTCTTGAGGGTTATCAAGGACGTGATGGAAGTCCTTCTAGGCCTACCTTTTCACAAGGCCAAGAAGGCGCCTCCGAAGCAGAGGCCCAACCTGCAACATCCATTGTTGCAGGGGTTACCCCACTAGCAGACCTGGTCACAAGGGCCAAGTTCCAAGCCTTTGTCGATACAGTGATGCGATCCTTGGAAGACCTTAAACTCATCATACAAGGGATTGTTGACAACCAACCCTCCTACCGATAACTCTGATCTCCAACAATCCCTTGCAATCCTGCAACACCACCTCTCCCAAATTGAAACCCAAACCCAAGCCAATACCACCCGCCTTTAAATGCTCCAACAAACCATCACCCAACACCACTATACCACATCCTCCCTTGCCACCCAACGAAACCAAATTCTCATCCACTCCATCGCCACCCTCACGGCCCAGGCAACTGAGGCCGATGAGAACCTCACATACATCATCTCCCAACTTCAAACCATCCTTCAAACCCTTAACTCCCTACCCATAACCATCATCTCCCAAATTCCTCCTCAAGCCCCACCTCAATCTACCTCATCCATCGATGATACCCTTGCCAACCTCACCAACCAAATGGCCTCCATCCAAACCACCCGCACCCAACAACCCGCCACTATCCTAGCCCAAATAACCCAGCCTACTCCTCCACCCCAACCTTCCTCTCCAGGCCCATTCTTTGATGAAGCCTTCTCCTCATTCACTGCAGAGGTGAGAGACCTCATCACCAATCTTCCCATCCCTCTATATACATCCACCACCACCTCCATACCACCACAAGCCCCATCTTCCTCCACCGAGTTCGCAATCAGAGCTGACCTACGGGCTCTATCCAAGGCGCTAGTCTCATCTTTCAATGAGATTAGTGCCAAATTCGTTCATCGGGCCATCCATCCAACAAGGGTTCTCTCCCAGAACCTGGCCGATGAACAACGGTACACCACCTCTCTCCTCCAAATAATGGAGGCGAGTCGAAGACAAGCAGCCCTGAAGGCGTATCTTGCGTCCTTCAGGAAGGACAAAAGGAAGAAGAGGAGCAGAGCTCCAGCAGCCGCCAACACAAAAGGCCAAGGCATGAAGACCAAGACCCCAATGATCATGGTCTTGGACCTCATGAAGGGGAGACAGAGACCGCGGCTGCACAGAATACAGAATCCGTTGCACCACCATCACCATCACCACAAACTCAACCACCACCCTCAACCGAAGGAACTCAAGCAAGGGAACCAGAGGCTCTACCCTCTGAAGATGTACAATAGGTACATGTTCCCTTTGTTGCAACCCCAAAACCCATCGTGTTGAGTTCCTCAACCGATGAATAGCCAATCACCCCACCAACAGAAATTAACCAACCTTCATCACCCACACCAAACTTACCTTTAACACCTTCACCAATCCCTCGCACCACAGAACCCTTCACCTTACCCATACAACCAAAACCAACAATAATCCAACCTTCATCACCCCCAACAACCACAAACCCAAACAGAACCCCATGCACCAGAAACCACCCAAGTCGAACCCAATAAACCACAACCAACCCAAGCTGAACCAACTCAACAAGAAACCATATCCTCACCAACTCATACACAACCTTCAACCCAACCACCCATGGTGCATGCAGTTGCTCCCTCTTCATCAAGGCAACCTCTTCAGAGCCTGGTAGATGAGATTATACAGAGCATGGAGTCGATGTGGAGACGTCCTGAATTGCCACCCAGGGAACCAATTATGATGGAAAACATCCATCAATACCTGTACGAAGACCGCGATGAAAGTTTGACCATCAACACTCCAATCTTATCACCTGAATCCATGGACCTCTTACACCATAGATTCATTAGACAGACCATACAAGCACCTCAGGCTGTCTTCTCAAATGATGGGATAAGGAGGGTCATGGATCTGAAAATAAGGACATTTGCCAACCGAGCCATTTGATACATCGAGTTCACTGTGGAGAGAGCACATGGGGAAGTTAGTATGTTCAACGAAAATGACCTCATTAATCTTAATCCATATGACTTGATTGAATTATACGCATACACGGCTCAAAGGCAGGACCACGGCATCAGGTATGGAATAGCGAACAGAGCGGTAGTAAAAACGATGGAAACCCTGGTGAACCATAGAGCCAAGAGTGATTTTGAAATTGCTCTTCGGCTAGGCATTGAAAAACTATCTTGCGCTCCACCAAACGAAGACTTCCAAGGCCTGCAGAAGAAAAGATCTGCCTCAATCCTAACTCAACCTGAACTTGGACTTGTTTACAAGAATGAGTTCGGGGTTAAAAAATTCTTTAAACTAACTGAGGCCTTCAAGTATTTATCGGATACACTTGAATGGTTTCAGAAAGTCATTAGAGAAAGAATGGGTAGAAACCACGTGCCAAGAGAAGAAGGGAGTCTGCTCAATCATTAGATATCGACAGTCATCGACTGTCGAAAACTGCTCATGCGCTTTAGAGAAATATATCAAGGTAACTCATGATGAGTTGTATTTTTTTTGTCTTGATGTCTTTTGATTCCAGTATTGTAAGAATTTCATCAACCAATGAAAATTTGGAATTTGATGTTTTTCTATTAGATTAGTCTCTGTTCTTCACGGTTGTTTCTAGATTAGTCTATGTTTGTTACTTCATTACTTAGGGGGAGATTGTTAAACCCCATAATTCATAAAGTAAAAAAGTAATGAAAAACAATAAGTGATGAAGAACCAGAAGACCGATGAAGACATCAAGGAAGAATTGACTTAGTCTGGAGCACAACCAGAGGACCGATGGACGACCAAGGATGCGATGGAAAGAGCGTCTTCATCGAACCTCTGGTCAACTATACTTAGAGTATTATCCAGCAATTCATCCAGAAGCATGCGATGAAGACTTAAAGATAAGGATGATCYATCATACCATGAATGACAGCTGGAGATGACAAGTCAACAGCTAGATTTCGAGTTTATCTTAATTACTAAAGTTTATCCATAGTTTAGATAAATGTTATCCATTAATAGAAGATCAGCTAAAAAGTCTCATTAGATAGTTATCTTCTTATTAGTATAAATAGGTGATTAGGCCTATTGTAAAAAGAGTCGCTTTTTACATTTGTCTTATTAATAAAGTGAAATCTTTGACACTCAAGGTTGTTCTTAATTGTTCATAATTTCTTCTTGAGTGTTCATCACTTTGTTCATCAAATCACTATAATTTGGTTATTATTAACTAGATTATTAGTGTTATTGAGAAATCTGGGATCAACACGATCTATTAGAAGTGACCATGGTACTGAATTCAAGAACAGTGCCATAGATAACTTCTTTCAGGACAAGGAAATTTCTCACAACTTTTCTTCAGTGAGAACTCCTCAGTAAAATGGGGTCGCTGAAAGGAGAAATCGAACAATCATAGAGGCTGCTCGATCAATGCTCAGCGAATCCTATCTCCCTACTCAATTCTGGGCTGAAGCTGTCAACACCGCTTGTTTCACTCAAAATCAGTTGTTGATTGTAAAGAGGTTCAAGAAGACAGCTTATGAACATTTTCATGGAAGAAAGCCTTCTATTAGCTTTCTTCACATCTTTCGTTGCACTTGTTATATTCTTAACAACTGTGACCAACTTGGAAAGTTTGATCCCAAAGCTGATGAAGGAATCTTTCTTGGATATTCTTCAGTATCCAAAGCCTTCAGAGTATTCAACAAACGAAGACAGACGATAGAAGAAACTATCTATGTCACCTTTGATGAATCTCAGTCAGCTAATTCAAAACCCATCTTAAATGATGATCATCAATTAGAAACCTGGACGTTCTCTCACTTTGGACAACCTGAAGCTTCCTTCAGTGCTCCTCTCAACACTGAAGCTCCTGAAGCTAAAGATGATCCACTTATCATTCCAGTTACAACTAATCACTCCAACACATCTTCTTCAGAGATCACTGTCGTGCCTATTAGCTGTATTCCTCTTCTACTTCAAACACTGATCAATCAGTAAATGAAATGCCTTCAGCATCTGAACCGATTTCAGTCGCTAAATCTGAGGCTTCTTTAGCAATTGTTCCTATTGCTGAAGACAGTACAGCTGACGCCTCATCATTTGTTCCTGAACTTCCATACTCAGATGATAATCCTCTACCAGCTCAGCGATGGACTAAAGACCATTCCATTCATCAAATTCTTGGTGATCCAGATGTAACTATCAAGACTCGTCATGGTCTAAGTAATATTTATCTCTTTGTCAACTTTCTTTCCTTAATTGAACCCAAGAAAATCAATGATGCTATCTCAGACCCAAATTGGATCCTTGCCATGCAAGAGGAGCTCATTGAGTTTGATAGGAACAAAGTCTGGTACCTTGTCCCACGTTCTTCTAACAAAACAGTGATAGGCACCAAGTGGGTCTATAGCAACAAGTTGGATGAAGAAGGTGTGGTAACCCGTAACAAGGCTCGACTTGTTGCTCAGGGTTATAGACAAGAAGAAGGTATCGACTATGACGAAACCTTCGCACCAGTGGCTAGACTCGAAGCAATTTGACTATTTCTAGCCTTTGCTGCCCATAGAGACTTTAAAGTCTACCAAATGGATGTAAAGAGTGCTTTCCTAAATGGAAAACTTCAAGAGGAATTTTATGTTGAACAACCTCTAGGGTTTCTTGACCCTAAGTATCCAAACCATGTCTATCATTTGGATAAGGCTCTTCATGGGTTAAAACAGGCTCCTCGTGCCTGGTATGATACCCTTTCCTTATTTTGCATCTCTGAGAAATTTGTACGTGGAAAGATTGACCAGACCTTATTTCTTAGAAAAGTTAAAGGTCATGTCATTCTAGTCCAAATTTATGTTGATGATATTATATTTGGTTCCCCTAATCCCTCTTTGTGTTTTCGATTTGCTAATCGCATGAAGAAAGAATATCATATAAGCATGATTGGAGAACTAACCTTCTTTTTAGGTCTCCAAATCAAACAGTCAGATAAAGATATCTTTATCAGTCAATATAAGTATGTTCGTGACATGCTGAAAAAGTTTGATTTATCAAACGGTTTATCTATGAAGACTCCAATGGCTCCTCATCTTTCTCTCAACAAGAATCTAAATGGAAGGCCTGTAAACGTAACTGTTTATAGAGGAATGATCGGCTCCCTGTTGTATCTAACAGCTAGTCGACCAGATATCATGTACTCTACCTGCTTATGTGCACGATATTAATATGAACCTAAGGAATCTCATCTGATTGCTGTAAAATGCATCTTTAGATATCTTAAAAGAACTCCTAACATGGGTCTCTAGTATCCTAAAGGATCAGTTTTTGACCTAATAGGTTATTCGGATAGTGATTTTGCAAGTTGCAAAATTGATAGGAAAAGCACAACTGGATGCTGTCAGCTTTTATGTGGAAAGTTGGTGAGCTGGACAAGTAAGAAGCAAAACTCAATGTTCACATCAACCACTGAAGCTGAATATGTAGCAGCTGGTAGTTGTTGTGCCCAAATTCTTTGGATGAAAATCAGCTTATGGACTATGATCTTAAGTTTTCAAAAGTTCCTATCTATCGTGATAGCACTAGTGCTATTGCAATGGAAAATAACCCTGTACTTCACTCAAAGACCAAACATATAGAGATCTGATATAATTTTATCAGAGATCATGTTATGAATGGTGAYATTTAACTTCACTTCGTTCCAACTGATTACCAGCTCGCTGATCTTTTCACCAAGCCTCTTGATGAGAGAAGATTTAACATCTTGATTAGCGAACTAGGAATGCTAAATGCTTAAATAATTTTCAGCTATTAACATCGATCAGTAAGTGAAATGATTCAGTGGTCTATCTCTATCACTGAACGCTTGAGTAAATATATCTATTCTCTCTAAGGTATGATTACTTATTCCTTTTCTTAAAAACTTAAAATTATCACTGAAGCTTTCCTTCTTCAGTGATCAAATCGTTTTAAAGGTTTGTTTCAGTGATTCTTTGATCACTAAACATTTATATAAGTATATCTCCATTATACTTGTCTTTTCTTAAAAATCAAAATGATCACTGAATCTTTTCTATTCAGTGACTCAATTTTTTTTTAAATGTCAGGATCAGTGATTCTCCTATCACTGACACTGCAGTCTTTCTCTCTTTAGTGATCAAAATGTTTTAAAAGGTTTTTTTAGTGTATCTTTAAACACTAAATGACTCTTCATTTTCTTAAAAACCTTTTCGTTTTTAAAAGAAATAGTTACTGAACCGTCTTTATGACAACATTCCCTATTTACAATGTGCAACGCTTTGAGACACGCAAAAAGAACTGTCATACGCTACCTCATTAAATGTCATCCAATCATGGATGAGAACGTGTCATTTTTTCATCATGGCCCCTTTCCTCAATCGTCGCATTTTTCTCTCTCCTATCCATTCTCTCTCCTCCTACCTATAAATATGAGACTTCTCTCTCACTTTTCTCTTTACGCTTTCAAATATCAAAGAAGAACCTCTGTCAAATTGCAATGCAAGAACATCCTTCAAATTTCTTCTAAGACCTTTTCTTCTCAACACAACTAAGGTCGATATACTTCTTCTTTTCTTGTTCTTCTTTTCTTTTATGAGAAATGTGTTTAAAGTTTTAAGAACTTTGTTCTCTTAAACAACAAACAATAATGATTATCAACTCAACCTTCTTCTTGGTTGTAATCACATTTCTTCAAACACACTCCACTTGAAAAACCCTAATTCTTCTTCAAGGATTTTTCAAAAGAAGTTTTTCTTGTTCAGAAACTTAAATCTATACACAACTCTTGGTTTATCTAACACTGTTTTATCTTCTTTTTCTTACTAAAAATAGATGGCTGCCAAGAACGTAGGTTTTACGATTGATGAAGTGTTTTTCAAGGCCAACAATCATGTTGCCTTGTTAGAAATCCCTTCGAACAAAGCATTCTACAAGGAAGCGGCCGACTTCCTCAAACAGTCGTCCCTTGCCTTTGCTCTTAACCATGAGCCCAACATGGTTAAAGAGGCTCTCCAGCAGTTCTGGTTCACTGTTGAAGTGGTGGATCTTGAATACAAGAATGGCCGCCAATTTGAGCAGATCACCTTCACGTTCAACCGCATGACCATGAAATTCGAAGTCAACACTTTGAGGACTGCCCTTCTCCTCCCCAAGGGCCCCTTTGACAGTGAGCCCTCTACTGCCAAGATCATTCAATGTCTCGATGCCATTGGCTATCAATGGCCAATGAAGAAGGACTCAAATGCTCCCATAAAGTCCTTGTCAAAGATTGAGAAGAACAGGATGTCAGCGATCTGGCAATACCTGTTTTCTCACTTCATCCAGTCTATGGGTGGAAAGACTGGAGGACAAGACCAGGCCTCCAGAGTCGCCCTGACGATTGGAATATCTGTGATTCAGCGTCGCAATATTATGATGCGGTTATTTTCGATGACCTAGTGCAATGTGATAACCGGGTCCTGGTTATTACCCAAGGTAATTGTTATGTGAATTAATTGTTTATGTGGATACATGCTTACATGGGTTATAATGCGTAAGTATGTGTATTTCATGCATGGGTTATATGCAAAATGTGTTATATATAAATATATATGCACATGATATTTGTATTCATAAGTTTGTGTATGCATAAAATGTTATGCATGCTTGAATAGGGTTGTATGTATGCATGCATGTGGGAGGAATAGTGGCCGACTTTTCATATATGGAAAGTAAAAATAGAAAGGGGTGGTTATCAGGCAAGGTTTCTTGTTTCATTTTGAAAATTTGGAGTGCAATTGACAATTGTGTTGTCCGGATATTCAAGAAGTTTTTCCATCTTCTTCAAAACTAAGAATTCTCATAAGGTGAATGATTTAAAAAAAAAAAAAAAAAACTCTTTTAAAAGCTTTGATTATTACTATATAGAAAGAACTGCTTATTATTCTTAAAAACTGGTTTTGTGCGATTTGGGTTTATTCGGACAAGGGGTGACCGGACTAAGTATAGACCGGACAAGGCTTGTCCGGATTGCCTTTAAACCGGACATGTGTTATTCAATTTAAATATAAACCGATCAAATGTTGTGCGATTTAGAGTGTTAGTGAGAATTTGAATTATGTAAACCGGACAAAGGTTTTTGAACGAAGAAGTATGAATGCAACCAAGTGTTGTACGGTTTATTCTTAAATCGCACAAGTATCGTGTGGATTAGTTATTAATCAATCAAGGGGTGTCCGGATTTGATAAATCGGACAAGTATGTGTTGTCCGGATATGTACATCGGACAAAGGGCCAAGTGTTGTCCGGATTGTTTATCCGGATAACTTATCCGGATGATCTATAATTGTTAATTTTCAAGTATTTAGCATCCTTGACATTTACACAATTTAATAATGTCTATTATGGGATTTAACTATGGATTTATAAAAAGGGGTATTTGATATCTTTTTAAAATAAAAGATATCTTCCTACCAAGCGTGGTGACGAAAGTCTATTTTGGTATGGAACTGGATTTTGCGAAATGTTTCTACCAAGCGTGGTGACATAAGTCTGTTTTGGTATGAAACTATATTTTGGGAAACCTTCCTACCAAGAATGGTGACATAAGTCTGTTTTGGTATGGAATTGGATTTTGTGAACCGTTTCTACCAAGCGCGGTGACATAAGTTTGTTTTGGTATGAAACTTGTTTTAAGAGGTAGTTCCCCCCAGACGTGGTGACTTTTGTCTGTTCTGGCTTGAAATTGGGAATGGGTACTTTCAGACGTGGTGACTTTTGTCTGTTCTGATAAGTAGCCCTGTTTTGATGGAGTAACAAGGGTGGCATATCAAGGAGAGGTGTACTTGGAATAAGGGAGGCATTGTCATATGTGGATATTATTATAACTCTTATTATTGTTACTAATTGGATTTAATAAATTTGAGTCATCATTTCTTTGTGACCTGATGAATTGGAGATATTATTCCTATTAGAAATAATAATTTAGATGTTATTGAGAAGAGGAAAATGGTTTGTCATAAAGGGCAAGTATTGCCTTAAATCTTTCCGTTAATATTTACAAAGGAATGGTCTGATAATTCAAAGAAGCTTATGTTACAATATTTGTTTCATATTGGGAACGTTGGATCTTTAAGTAGATATATTTTGTTAATAGAACTGAGGTTCTTGAGTTTATCCTATTATTATTGAGAACTGCATAATTTGATTAAATTGCAATTATATTTGAGCAAAGATATATTATTACATTTTGGTGTTTGTCACCCTGCATTTGCAAAAAAAAAGGATTTACTCACTAGACCCTTCTGGTCTAACCCTCATTTTTCTGTCTTTAAAATATGCRRTGCAGGAATGRCGGGGTCCAGGGATAATAAGGGGAAAGGGAAAATGTGATTATTTTCCTAATCTAATATCTGCTTTTGGAGATCTGCAAGAGATTGCTTATTTTTGAAGAAACATGTTGTATTACATGTGATAGTATAGGATTTTGTTTTGAAATTTTTCATATGTAGATTTTATACATATACGAATCCTTGTACTAGTGGGACCTTGTGATATAAACTATATTTCTATGTAATGAAATATGTGTTATATGCAAATGTGATGTTTGGGGGTGTTACATGCAAAAACTGAACAAGCGCCAGCGAGAAAAGGTGGTACCATACACCAGGTTCCTGTCCATGGTTTTTGCAAAAATATTTGCAGAAAAATACTCCAAGGAAGGAAACCTCCACGTGTGTAGGCTTGGATCCAGGATTTTGGATCACAAACTGAGGGATGGAGACATTGCACTTTCTTCTATAGTGCCCTTCTCTCCCTATTCCCCTCAGGTGGTCAAGACAAGGTAAAAACCCCCCACGTCTAGCTCAGCCACCAAAACCTCCTCCAAACGTCCTTCACAACCAATTATTGGTTCTCCTCAGAGAGCCAAGAATGCCAAAAAGGGGATAGCCACATCTTTGGCTGAGACCTCTCAATAGGTTTCAGTTATTGAAACTAGACTTAACCCCAAGGCAACTTTAGCTACCCTCCCTAGCTCTTCAATGGTCTCTCCAATCACTGTCGTATCAGTGGCACCTACCCCAACCGCCTCAGTGACTCAAATCACTGAAGGTGTGAATATCACCGCCGCCACCGCTGAACACCCACCTCTTTTCTCAACCATTTTCTCTTATCCTCCTTCTTTGGTCTATTCACGTGTTCATGACTCATCAGTGAATGTCCACCCTGATGATGAAACACACACCACTGGACCTGAGGTTGCTCCTTTTGAGGCTCCTCAGCATACAGATGCCTATCCTTTTGAGGGCGTCATTGAGAAAGCTAGTGACAATCTTTTAGATGTCAATGATGTCCCCTCAGGTATTCCATCTTTCTATCCCTTCAGTCTTCTAACCCCAAGCTTGTATATGCTCACTCTCCATATCTTGCAGGTCCTTCTTCTGTGCCCCAGCTTATGGACGTAGAAGAGAAGGAAGAAGATGGGGAAGAGGAGGAAGAAGACGGGGAAGATGATGAAGACTATGACATGGCCTCTGATGTCAAGCTTCTCCTCCCGATTGTCGATAGCGTCTTTTGCAAGATGTCTGAAGTTCATCGAGAGATGCCTCGCAAGTCATATCCTGATGCATACCTCTCAGGTATCAAGGTTGATGTTCAAGAAGTAATGAGTCAGCTCTCGACTCTACATGAGGTTGTTCGAGCCAACGCTGAAGCCATCGCTGTTCTATCCAGCAAGACTGATGACGCTCAGTCTCAGTCTCTTCAGCAGACGAAGCTTCTCCAGTAGAACCTGAATGTTTTCCGTCAACCAGCTCCAGTGATCCCGCCTTCCTTTACTGCTGATGACCGCGCTCAACTCTATGAGGCGCATGAAGCAACAATAACTCTAGCTAGCGCTCTGTCGCGGCTAGAGGAAATGATGGTTCTCCAGCATCAGCGCATGGACGAACTCTCTGGCCTATATTCTCAAGTCTTAGCCAGAGAGGGGGAGATGAGGTCCAACACTGATGGACCATCTGCTGCTCCAGCAATCTTTAAAGTTGAAGCTGAAGCTGAGATTGCTCATGCAATCCCAACCTCCAATGAAGCTGTTATAGCTGAGGAAGTTGATGTCGTCCCTAGGGATGATGATCTTCCCATCACCTCTGTACCTATTGCTGGTGATGATGATGATGATGAAGATGACGAACCTGACCTTCCAGACTCCGACAGTGACCTAGATGGTGATGATGACGACGATGATAAAGATGACTTCACCATCCAGTATCAAAGACCAACAATCGCCACCAAGGGAGTCGCCCTCAGGGATTCTGCATCCTAGGGGGAGCAAAGGGAAGGAGAGTCCGGTCCATTAAAGAACCAGGACCCTAAGTTGAAAGGCAAAGGTGTTGCTGAAGAAGGGAACCTCAAGAAGCTGAGCACGAGAAAAACCTAAAGCTGGCTGAACGGACAAGCGCTGGAGTGTAGCAAAGCTGAAGAAGAGAATTAGTCCTCACCCGATCAAGAGCGTCAGCATCAGCGGACGATCCAAAGACGGTGGAACTCTTGTCTCAATGCTCATCACCAGGGACAATATCGATGCCATCACCGAGTACCCTTCCTACCTTAGCCACTATAGATACAGTGAATGGCTGGAGATCAGGCAAGTCATTCAGCTATCCAAGTATAGACATAAGCTGATTATCAAAGACATCATCAACGATCTCATCAAAAGGATGTCCAGGTATGTCGCAGTCCCTGACAGGCCATCTCTAAAGAAAGGTGGAAGAAAGAAAAGACTCTCTAGTCCTAATGATGAACCATCCCTAAGGAACGAACATGAAACAATGTTCTTCTTAGATGAAGTCCTGAAGGAATACGAGAGTATAGACATTTCTATGATGAATCTTGATCTACCAGAGAAGGGTCCCTATATACCCAACTATGTGCACTTCAAACCTGAGTTAGGAGTTATATTCCTTGACTATGAAGGTGAAGTAAGATTTCAGAGAATGTCTTAGCTACATCTATGCCCAATGGGACATTTGATTTATCTTGTTCTGGGGAGATGATAGCTTGCAAGGAAAAGCAGTGGACCGAAAGATACGAAGAAAATTCCTACGTCGAAAGAATCTTGGAGAAGATGTACCTGGCTACATTAATCTGAACATCCTAGACTAGTTTATCTTTCTTTGTAATATTGTCCACATTTTCTTTTGTAATCTACTTACTATGTCCACTTTCAGTGATTAATCTTATAGTGTGTAAGCATTAGACATATACTAAACAACTTGTACTATTTCCAATGAATATAATATAAGTGTTTCTTGTACTTCACTTAAAAAGATCCCTGAAAAAAGTAATATGGACACAAGTCTATGAGTTTCAGTGTTACTTTTCACATTCACTGATAGTCTATAAGTCAGTAAATAAGCTTTCAGTTTCAATTTCTATTCTTGTAACTTTTCTTAAATGTAACTTAAGAAAATTCTTCAAATAAAGACTGACTCACTGAAAAAGATCCCAAAATAGTTAAAAGGGACATGTATTTTATAGTTATTTTTTCTTACTATTAGTTGATAAGACAACTTTCTTTATGTTGTCTTGTTATCATCAAATAGGGGGAGATTGTTGATCCTCTCTCTTAGTGATTTGATGATAATCCCTTTTACCCTATGCGAAGTGTTTATGTTTCTGTTTTTCAGTCCAGCGATCATCACTGAGTCTGTTCAGTGATCGTTGAAGAACTTGTACTATAAATTCAATCAGTGATAGTGATACTTCAAGAAGACAACACTCACATCAAAAAAACCTTCAGCGAAAGTCGAAGACTGAAACTAAAGATTAGAGACTAGCGAGTACGTGATCTGAAGCAGTATTCAGTGATTACAAGCCTGTATACATATGTGTGAAGATTGCCCAAGCCTCAACGAATGCTGAAGAGACCTTCAGGTTATTCCAGCATTCAGCATCAAAAGAAGCTTGTTAAGCACGATTGTTGTTGTCCTATCCTTATACACACAATGGACAAACCCATACCCTTTCTAAACATTAGTACGGTACGAAGCCGATTAGTTGACTCTACTACCCACCAACTTTATGAAAGAATGTCTGCTCATGAATAAGCTTTTGTACTATTCACTATAGCAAAGAACAAGCCTTCCCCTTAAGGCTTGACACGCGTTCTAACCCTACCATGTTGCATTAAATGTGCATTTAAAGCAACGGGTATAAATAGATGTGTTCTATCTCCATGCAGAGATACTCTTACTAAAACCTTACTCTAAGCTTTCTTACACTTAAGTAAAAGAACACACATCTAAGAACAAATACGCTCATCTTCAAGAGCAAGTTAGAATCCCTTTCATTGTATTCTAAACAAGTTTTCTCCCACATAGAATTTACTTTCTTTTACTTCTTTAACAGCAAATCTTTTCTTATTTGCTAAGATTAAGTGTGTAAACTTTAAATTGTTTAGATAGGTTTTTCTTACCTTATCTTTCCGCAAACAATATTGTAAAATTTGTATTGATCTTCTCTTGTCAATATATATTTTCAATTTGAAAATACTGTGTTTGTATTCATCTCCCCCTCTGTATTGATCTTCTCTTTGAAAATACACATCTTGTAGACCCTAACGGGACCAACAGTGTCTTCTTCTATTTGGTTGATCCGTGCATCTCAGTACTCTTCATTTCAACCTTTGAGTTTTATGTAAACACTTTGTTAACTTACTTCATCCTTAGATATGCCAAGGGAATCGTAAAGCAAGCAAAGTACCAGTACAATGATGCTTTAGTACTTACTCAGGCTGACATGTTGTACATGTTCTCATATCAAGGAAAGAAGTAAGAGAGTTGGTGAGCCGAACATCTTGACCAAGTTTGTACTTCAAGATTTGGCTTGACAGTAGTAGTATTTGTCAGATTACTAGTTAACTTTATCTTGTATTATTCTTATTTTGCCTATATGACAAACCATTTCGCTTGGATGACAATCTTGATCTCACTTCAACTAATCTTCGATATTGTTGAAGGCATTCTACTCATGGATCAATACAGATTGATACAAGATCTTTTCAAGTAAAAATCCAACCTTTTTCTATACCCGAAATATAAGATGCATGTCAGATTTAGAGCTATAGAATCTTATGAAAGTGCTACATCGGATACAAACTATAAGTTGGAAAAACAAAAACCTTTATATGAAAGAAGAATCCATCGGACCAGGATTGGATGAATGCCTTGGTGAAATCCAACTGTATGGAGACATATTCGATGGGTGATATATCCAGAACTTCAAAACAATAGGATCGGATGACATCTGATGTGATGTTATACGATGTAGTAAAGTACATCGGAATTGGTTCTTTCTAATACAAGGTAAATAAGAACATTTTCCTTTCTAAGCGTATTAACAAAAATATTTGATAAGTTAATTAACAAAAATAATAAAAACATTTATAATCATCGCTAAACATTTGATAAGTTAATTAACAAAAATATTCCAGATGGTTAAATATTTTACAAAAATGACGTATCAATTATAATAAAAGGACAATAACATAACACCGCTATCAATTATAAACCAAAATGCTACTATACTTCGTTAATGCCTAACCAATATTACACCCGACTTCACTTAGTCCTTTTAGACGCAGTTTTTTCCCCTTCTTTTGCTTCAACTTCAAATAAGAAAAAAGTCACGTTAATTACCTAATGACTTTTGAATAACAAATCGGAAAAATTTAATAAAAAAACATAAGAATCACAAGGTTTACTTACCACAATCGGTGGAATTGGACCAACCCTTTCTCTTTGAAGTCCTGCCGCTTGAACCTCTCCCTGAACTGCCTCTTGAACCCCTACTTGAACCACTGCCTCTAGGCCTACCAACCGGATTTTTTTTGCATAGAAGGTGCATCCTTTTTTTGGTTTTTACAACCTCTTGAATTATGTCCAACCTCCCAACAGTTTTTGCAAGTCATCTGCCTTCCTATTCTTCCTACCTCATTATGCCCAAAATTGTTGGTCCTACTTTTACTACCACCTTCACATGCATCCTTCCGTCTAGATATTGAAGGTCTTCCGGGCATTCTTCTAAATTTTGGTGGTAAAGGCTTGACAAAATTAGTGGTCGGCCAAAGTTTGACGCCATTCAATGGATTGACCCTATGGTTGTATGTGTTTATGAAACATGATTTTGAAAAAAATTGAGACACATACTTATCTGGGTCTCGGTTAATGAAATAGATAGCCACAACTGCGTGAGCACATGGAATTCCAGAGACTTGCCAAATCCTGCAAGTGCATGTCATTTTATTCGTATCAACAACGTATCCGTCAAGCCCCTTTTTTGCTTCAAAGAGAGTCCCGCCATTCGGGACAACTTGCCAAAATCTAAGCGAATAATAATAATGTAATAAACATATTAGGTAAATAATTTATCGCATTTATGAAACAAATTAATAAAAAAAAATACCTCATTTGATCTTTGTTTATCTCTACTTTCTTTTTGATTGATGGACAAATGTCACCATTCCATTTCTCAATTTTCTTGGCCATTTTCTCAAATCTTTCCATGATGGTCAATCTTATCTCTTCAAGCATTGTTATTATAGGTTTCCTTCTTGTTGAAACAATTAATGAGTTAAAACACTCACTAACTCCATTYTCAAYYRCATCACACGATGTATCGGTCTTGAAAAAGGCTCTTGACCATGTGTTTGGATCTCTTTCCATAAGATGATCATAAGCTTCATGACTTAAGTCTTTCACTTCTTGCATTACACATCTAAATTCCTGAGGGTGTACCCGCTTTTGATGCAGCCCAAAATAATGACCTGAATTGGATTCCAGTAAACCTTTTCCTGAAATTTGCATAAATGTGCCTAGCACATTGTCGATGTTTAGCCAGTAGGAAGACTTCTTTTACAGCTTCAATAAGTCCCTACATTTTTACGTTGATAACTAATCAGTAAAAATCATAAAAATAGATAACAAATTAGTAAAGAAAAAAGTAATACAATTAGATTACCTTGTGTTGATCTGACATTAATGTCACCCCCAATCCATCTGTTAATCCAATGTCTTGCATCAAATATTCCAAGAACMACTTCCAACTATCTTTACATTCTACTTCAACTACAGCCCAAGCAAGTGGGTAGATTTGATTGTTCGCGTCCCTACCTACTGCGCTTAATAGTTCTCCTTTGCAATGAGTTTTCAAAAAACATCCATCTAGTCCAATGAACTTTCTACAGCCTGCCAACCATCCATCTTTTACACCTTTCAAACAAACATAAAACCTCTTAAAATAGTTCTTCTCATCTGGCCCTACCTCTACACTCATTTTGACGGTTGACCCTGGGTTACTCCTCATGATTTTTCTCCATAGTCCCATAATTTTCCATAATGATCAACTAGGTACTCTTCCAATCCTCCCAAAGCTTTTGCTTTGGCCCTACTACATTGACTTATCTGAACTATGCACTTGTATTTTCTAAGAATTGATTCTTTTAATTCAACTAACTTTATAGAAGGATTCCGTCTTATCTTCTTACCATATACCTTTGCGATCTAATTAGAATTGACGAGTGAACCTAAATTGTAACTTCTTCCACATCTATGATCATCGTGTAATGACTTCACTTGAAATGATCTTTCCTTSGACATCCAACTAGCCCACAACCTCCATGGACAACCATTTTCTGATCCTGATTTTGGTCCGCATACAACAAGTAACTTGTCCTTGCAATTTTTTTTGTACCTAAATTGATGGATATGTGTCAAGTAACACAAATTAAATAATGCATATATGCAAAATAAGATATAAATAACGTACCTAAGTTGAAGTCCATTTGCAAGAGCATAGTTAGTCAAGCATGTCTTTAGTTCAGAAACAGAAGCATATATTTCACCCAAGTAAGGTTTCATTACGTTCCAAGGGACATTGGGATTATGTATAGGAAACTCATTTGAGTTTGTCCGGAGAACTTCATTTTCGGGGTTTCCTTTATTTTAAAACTTGTTTTTTAAACAGGATTGCTTTTTTAAAATTATTAATTAATATTGATGATTTTGTAATAAATATTTAGATAGAGACTGTTTGGTAGTTGCTGAATGATTTAGTGCAGAATAATTAAGCGGCTCTCATGATATAGTACAAAATGAAATATAATTGTTTGGTAATTTTTTACAATGAAATTGGAGCGCTAAATGGTTAAGTGAGGTCCATGATGCAAAATCATTCAGAGGATTTTAGAACCGTCAAAAGAGAAAACATTTTTATATTAATCGACCAATCGCTTTATAGACTTCGTTTTTATATATTTTGTTAAAATAAAGATTATATATTTTTTGTGAAAAAAGAAAACGTTTTTATATTAATCGAGCTTTATATATTAATCAAATCAATTTTGCACATGTTATTTATTGTATATATTTGATTGAATATTATACATTTGTATGAAATTATTTCTATGCATTTATTTTATAACCAAAAAATACCTTTATTATATAATTTTTTTTGATTCACCTGGATATCCAATCCGCTATACAAATCAACTAATTCCAGCCTTTCAAGGCAACCAGCCGCTTTACGGGTAGCACAGAGTCACCGCATTTGAACCTCCGTGGCTACAAGAGAATTTTTGTTGCTCATCGGATTCGAACCTGAGACCTCCTGATACTTTTGAACTTTTGAGACCAAATTCAAACCAATCAAACATCATACTTATGGTTCCATTCTTATATAATTAAAAATCTGAAGTTTGATTAACATAACATAAAATCATAAGTGTTTTGTCAAAATTTCCCTTCGATCCTACTGTTATAAACTTACATCAACTTTGTACAACTTTTTCATATGGATTAACATTCAAATGAGATTTTTAGTTTTCCATACAAGTTACTTAAAGTATTTAAATTATAATTTCTTAATTCATGATTTAGATATGTAAAATTATTTTTTTAACCATAAACAACTTTTAAATCTATTATACATATAAATAATCTTTTGTGCTCAATCGAGCACCTTAATGATCTTATCGTATGTATGAATCAAGGAGCTGAGAAATCTAGATGGTTTATTATTATAACGATTTGATTGCTGCAATAGTCTTGTATTTATTGTCGGATTTCATAAAGCAATATAAGATGGTTTAAATTTAAGCTTTTGATATGACTTCCTTTGTGATGTCCCTCGCTTATCATTTTCGGCCTAGATCATACGGTTCTTAATAACAACACAATCAAATTTTCATAATGGGATGAGGCTGATGGTAATGGCGGATCCAAGATTTTTGTTAGGTGGATATATCTCAAAAGGCCGTAAAGTCGTCTAATGTGTTTTTAGCTGAATTCCACTATTTCGAAAGATTTTTAAATTTTTTTAATTGATTAATAGGGACTTTAACTATTTTTTGTTAATTTCGAGGGATACTTTTTTGGTTAATATTCCTTGTATTTTCTAATATTCCGAGCACCACTCAAAGTTTTGAAATGCATCTTTCATACCAACAAAAAGTACTTACAAAATTTAGATAAACAGGTGTACGAGACTCTCTTGAGGATGAATAGATTCGCCCTGGCTGATGAAGGTAAAGCTGACAATTTAATAGTGTGAAACAATCATTGTTATCTATATACTAAAGAACAAAAATATTATAGTATTAGAGACATTTTAAAAAATGTTATACTTATTTTAGACAACCAATACTAGATAAGAATGTAACGGCATACACCATCAAAGATGTTGTAACATCCTCAAATTTGGAAAAAACGACTAATTTAAAACTTTTAGTAAAACATCATAATGACAATCTAAGATTTAACATCAATAAACCAATATCTCAAACCTTATACAAGTCTATAATTAAGGACGGTACTACTAAAACCCAATAGACGTCTCCAATTTGCTAATTACTTCTCGTGCCTCTAACTAGCGCTCATTTCATCACACTGTCACTAGTACCATTTCCCCAAGGACCTCATGCACATGCCGACAAAGAAAATGTTAGGCTTAACACCTGTTAAGTTCAAACAGTTTCCATTAGTTATATAGCATGGTTAAAACGGAAAGGCGGTTATTTAAAATCACACTTTCTAAGATGAAATGTATTTTAAAATATAAATGACATCTTTCCCGAAACCACCATGTTCATGATATAAACACTTAAACGAGATTACCCAATAATTGTGAAACCAAATCCAATACTCAGATGAAGCATAAAGACGATTAAACTCGAAGTACCAAAAACATGGAAATAACCCTTTTATCCAAAACCCTAAAATATGGAGGGGATCTAATATATTAAAATCATGAATTACGTTTTATTTGCCAAAACCCATTAATATAAAAACATGGAGGATAAACTATCCAAAATAACATTAAACAACACAGGGGAGACCCTATCCGTTGGGAGTGACATGAACACAAATAGTATGGCACTCGAACAATGTTATCACATGACACTTCACGACCTACAACCCAAGTGTCCATACGATTTTTTAACAAGATTCATCTCAAGAGCCGGTTGACCTTATTGTACCCTCAAAAGTAATCACCGCAAGGCCCGACACACTTAATGTTGGTTCTAAACGGATCTACAAGAGTTTAAAGGTAACATTTTTGTAAGGGGGGATGAATACAAACACACAAAAATTTCACTTTTAAAATCCTTTATTGATATGAGAAGATCAATACAGGATTTACAGATTGTTTGCGGAAGAAGACAACATAGAAAACTTATCTAAAACAATCTAAGAAGCACAGAAGATACAGA
This sequence comes from Cynara cardunculus var. scolymus, assembly GCF_001531365.2. Classification (NCBI taxonomy): domain Eukaryota; kingdom Viridiplantae; phylum Streptophyta; class Magnoliopsida; order Asterales; family Asteraceae; genus Cynara; species Cynara cardunculus. The sequence continues at coordinate 19,246,124 of NC_037539.1, read as the reverse complement.
AAAACAAGAGAGAAAAGACTTGCTGAAGAAGATGCTATAACTTTGCTTGAGAGTAGGCTCAGTTGATGTTCTTTGCTTGAAGGTAAATGTAACTTTGCGGATTAAGAAATATGTGCTTCTTGTATGTGCATATGGAGAGGAGAATTTTCATGTCTATTTATACTCATTGCATTAAATGCAAGTCAAACGGTACAAGACACGTGGCAAGCTTCCAGAGGTGAGCTTGTCATTTGTCTTCAGATATACAAGATTTTGGACGTATATGAACAGTGGTCTTTCTTAAAGTAGGTAAGCATGTTTGGAGACAATAGAGTAACTTCGTACATGTGATTTACTTTGAGAGGTATGTGTTTATCCTTTGTGTGCAGGAGGATAAGACAAAACTAATCTTGGATAACAAGATTCGTTTGATCGCTGACACTGGAATAACTCTAGAGTTTCTTAAGTGTTCGCTGAATCTTGAGCAGACTTCACACATGATTGTAGACATGCTTGTTATCACTGAAAAACCGCTTCAGATCACGAACTGCTTGTCTCTATCTTCAGCTTTATCCTCGATATCACTGAAGGTTCTTTCGGTGAGTTTTGTCTTCTTAAAGAATACTTGTTCTTTAAGGGTGCGTTTGGTACACTGGACATGGACATGACAAAAGAGGATAGAGATCCCTGTCCCATGTTTGGCATGAATTTTATGTGAAACAGACAGGAACATAGTGGAACAAAGTGGAACAGGTCTGTTCCACCCTATCCCATGGAACAGGGTGGAACAAGATGGAACAGACTTATATTTTACCAATATAACCTCAAAATAAAATTTAATTCTCTTTTAAAACATCAAGTAGGTCTCTTTTACATTTTATTCATTCTTTAAATTTTATTTATTGTATTTTATGTTTCTTAAACTTTCATTTTACTGTCCTCAAAAAATTATTTTTATACGGTTTCTATATTTTTATTAATCTATGTAATTTTTATATATTAATAATAAAAAATAATGTAGAAAAAAGATAAAAATAAAAATTGAAAACTACGTAAACTTTTTATATGGTGTCATTTTAATTGTTTTGACGAACACTTGAAATGATATATTTTGTTATAAAAAATAATTATTTTATTATAATTTAATAAATTACCTAAATTAATTAAGATAAACAACTCATCAGGGATAAATTGGTCATTTTACTTGTTCTGTTTTGTCCAGTTTTATCTTACCAAACGTTGAACAGTTGTTCTATAATGTCATGTCCAGTACAGTCTTGTCCTGTCCTGCATGTCCAGTACAGTCATGTTCTGTCATGTCCTGTCCTAACACCAAACACACCCTAATATTTACAATACATGTTCAACGATCACTAAACAGACTCAGTGATGATTGTTGAAACTGAATAAAACAGAATTAAGTATTTTTCGCTAGGTATAAAAGATCATCATCAAATCATTGAGAGAGTATGGATGAACACTTAAAGACTACCTCCATGGCATTAATACAAGCGGCGGAGGTCCTGGTGTGTCAACAAGACATGCACTTCCGGACTCAACCGTGTCTACTTACAAAATTAAGATCATGAAATGAGGGTCTAGGAGTCCAACCCCGCAATACCCCACGACCATAAATACAAGACCGACTCACATGCCTATGGATCCAATGCAATACAGTCTATATTACATGACTCCAATTAAATGACTAACACACTCAAAACATGTAACTTTATAAACAAATATGTCATAGATGCACATGACGCCAAAAGACTCAATATAGAGCAATTTAAATCGGACAACTGTCCCCAAGACTCATTTAAGTCAAAACTGAGCCAAAGGCTCAATAATTCAATTGACTAGAAAGTAAAAGTCTTTAAAAGCAATAAAATGCATTTAAGCCGCATTTATGCAAACACATGCTCCCAAAAATAGGATTTACTCCAAAACCCTATTGGTTGGGACAAATCATTTTCCAAATGAATTCATACCATTTATATTTTCAAAATGTCTCATAACATAACAATATGTATTTTTCTAACCAAGTACACCAAAATGCATTTACACCAAAATAATCTCCATTTATAAGATAAATCCGCAAAACAATTTAGACTTATAATTTAGTTGCCAAAATGTCTAAAAGTTCCAAATTTTAGCGTTTCATAAGATTTATAACCCAAATATACCAAATAGGAAAACTTTATCAAATACTCAACACATTTGATAAATATCAAGTATAACACATTAATACTTTGAAATACACATTTTGTCATTTACAATTTTCCACAAAGCAACTTGAACTCACTGTGCTAGATTTAGGCTAAATCTAGGTTTTACCCCAATCTTGAGCTACCTTTAAAGAAATTTGAGATCGACAAGTACATCTTCCAAATCCTAACTCTAAAACTTCCCAAAATTTCTTCTCCACCACAAAGAAGCCAAAACCTAAGACAAAGATTGAAAAGATGGTGGAAAATGAAGAACACACACAAAACCTTAGCTTACAAGGGAAGGATATGACTTCAAAACCCGAGAACATAGCAAAAAGAATTGTCTAAATCGGAGTTGGGATGAGGAAGATAGAGCAAAATGAAGAAACCCTAAGAAAATCGAATTTTAAGCCGTCCAGGTGAGAAATGCGACTTTGATACGGGTTTACTCACTTCAAAGTCACCCGGATGGTTCTTAAACATGGAACAAACAATGCCAAATGCAACCCCAATACGGGCTTAGCCGCATGGCTCCCATATTTTACTCTGCTTCTCATCCCAAAACCCATTTTCTTGAGTGTAATGCATCACTAAACATTACACACATAAGTTGCTCAAGAAAAACGAATTTAATACCTCAGGAAAGGAAATACAGATAATTTTTAACCTCATCAAGATATCTAAATGTCAGGTGTTACAATCCTCCCAACCTTAAACTTGATTTCTTCCTTGAAATACTGTACTGGCAAACACTTAGACCATAAGAGGAGCATTAGATGCTTCAAGAATGCCACACAACTCGGAGCACAAATCCGATAGATTACTCTTCATTCATCCTTTGCCAAGATGATAATAACCCGAGAATGCAAACCTCAATTACCTCAAATTTACCAACCTACTGACTCATCTACCAATGGAGTGTCTTTATCATAACTTAACCTTACACAAGGAATAGATTACCTTCTAGACAAAACAGTTTTGACGATTCTCATTTCAAATATCACTAACCCAATCTCAACATTGGATACACCATATTCATAAAGGGATAAATATTGAATTCTTGCTTAATCATTTTTCAATACTAATCTTGGTTGCCTCCCAACCTTAGGTGGTTCATAGTACTTCAAGAGTAGCCTAGGACTTTAACTAACCACTTCCAAAAACGATAGCCAAAGGGAATTCTACTCTTACATGTTTCTAATTGACCTCTATTGAAATCGCACTACACTCCCCTCTTGCCTTCAAAACTAAAATGATCTTTGCATAAGCGATCCAACCAGAGTTGGCCATACTCCTTTCATTTCCAAGTATCGACAACCTTGTTGATTTACCCAAGTGGCAAAGGAATCTGCATATAATTGTAGAGTTCATCACCCCTTTCCAATACTAAATCAATATTTTAACCTCAACCAATCAAAGTCTCCTTAATAAAATGACTTCCACTTAAGGTTCACCTCAAACATTCATGCTATATTCCTCCAAATCATTACCACAAAAGATTTATCATCCTTTCTTGATGAACTTTCTAAACATTAACTTGGTTCGATCCCACACAACCCTGAGTTTGTACTCCAGAATCGTCATATTACACATCAACTCTGAGGATTACCAAGACTTTCCTAAATCAAACGATTATTGCCATTAGCCTGACAATTCATACAGAAACATACTGATAGAATCTACAAAAAGTCGATGTAATCTAACCCCATGATTACACAACTCTTAGAATGCATTTCGATATTGACTCTTCAAATAAAATCCCAGACAAAATGGGATGGTCGCCATCATCAATCACTAATTACCGAAATCTAATTTCCTCTAAATCATCACATATTTTGTGAACGCTTCTTAGAATTTAACTACAGTACCCCAAGTATTCCATTGGTTCTTGACCTTGAAATCAAAAGTCGACTCTTAAGACCGCAAAATGGTCGTACCACAATTATGGTTATGCCTACAAGTACTTCATTCTTGATTCACACTTCTTCGACTGACAACGTCGTTCTAAAGTTGACACCAAATATGAGAACTTGAATCTCATAATTGCAACGCTCTAGCGCATGATCCCATAATTATGTCTAATTGTGAGGAAACATCAAGACTATGGATCTCTAATAAACGAACCATCAAATCTTCCTCATTCACGAAGACCCATTAAGATGACACCTCACTATCATACAAACATTAATGTCAACCAGACAACTCTTAAAATCAAATCAATCAAACAACAATCACGAAATCTTTATTTCAGAAGATTATCAAAATGTAAAGATCACCACATTAATAAACGTAAATGACTCATAATTCTAATACTTCAAGATTTCCTATGTGCATTGACTTCTCAAACTGGATATTTCGAAATTCAATACCAACCGCAAGTCGGGTTATCTGATCCTCAATTCTCATGGATTTTTCTAGTCCCTATTTATAATTCCTTCCATAAAAGGTTAAAGTCTACGGGTCTAATGAGTTCAAGATTTTTCAAATATAAGACCCAACATTTATGCCAATTTATAACTTCAAAAGGTTTGCTAAATATAAAATCTTTATAATCAATTTTACACACAATAAAAATTTCTACTGCAACTAGGTAGTCGTGCGAAGTGACCTCAAATCCTACACACCTAAATCCAATTAGTATAGTGAATTTTTATTGATCAATAACAACAACGTTAATAAACGAAAATGCATCAAAATGAAACATTAATACAGACCATCTTAGCCCATCATGCATTACTCACACTATGTATGTAAATTGGTTCGTGTACTAAAATAATATGAAACAAATTGTGTTCTTACAAAACTCAAGAGAAGACTATGCAGTAAACCTTATCAACTTCTTCACCCTTAACCATAAAATATTATGAAATAAATTTTTTAATGAACTCTTATATGCGACAAACAATATAAGGCAAGTTCATTAAATTCCAAAGTTTCACCATTGGACTATAAAACGTCATGAGACAAAATTTTAATAAAACTTGCAAACAGACGTGAGAGATTTAAGCTCATCGCATCACACTGTCGCTAGTACCATTTTTCCAAGGACCTAATGCACATGTCGACAAAGAAGGTTAGACCTAATGCCTAGTGAGTTCAAGCAGTTTCCATTAGTTAGTATAACATGGTTAAAATGGAAAGGAGATTATATAAAATCACACTTTCTAAAATGACATATATTTTAAACTGTAAACGACATCTTTCTTTAAACCACCATTTTCTTGATATAAACACTTAAATGAGAATACCCAATAATTGTAAATCAAACCCAATACTCACACAAAGCGTAAAGAGGATTAAAATCCAAGCACCGAAAACATGGAAATAATCCTTTTTATCCAAAACCTTAATATATGGAGGGGATCAAATATATAAAAATCATGAATTACGGTTTAATTGCCAAAACCCGGTAATATAAAAACATGGATGACAAACTACCCAAAATAACATTAAACAACGATGGAGGAGACCTTATCCGTTGGGAGTGATGGGAACACAAATAGTATAACACTCGCACAACGTTATCGCATGACACTCCACAACCTACAACCCAGGTGTCCATACGATTTCTTAACAAGCTTCACCTCAAGAGACGATTGACTTTGTGTAAAAGAGTAATTACCGCAGGGACCCATGCACTTAAAGACTACCTCAATGGCATTACTGCAAGTGGCGAAGGTCCTGGTATGTCAACAAGACATGCACTTCCTGACTCAACCCTCCTAGTGTCTACGTGCAAAGTTAAGGTCATGAAATGAGGGTCTCGGAGTCCAACCTCGCAATACCCCCACAACCATAAATACAAGACTAACTCACATGCCTATGGATCCAATGCAATACAATCTAAATTACATGACTTCAATTGAATGACCAACACACTCAAAACATGTAACTTTATAAAAAAATATGCCATAAGTGCACATAACTCCAAAAAAACTCAATATAGAGTAATTTAAATTGGACAAGTGTCCCCAAGACTCATTTAAGCCAAAACTGAGCCAAAGACTCAACAATTTAATTGACTAGAAAGTAAAAGTCATCAAAACAAATAAAATGCATTTAACCCGCATTTATGCAAACACATGCTCCCAAAAGTATGATTTACTCCAAAACCCTCACTAGTTAGGATAAACCATTTTTCAAATGAATTCATACCATTTATATATCCAAAATGTCCCATAACATAACAATATGTATTTTTCAAACCAAATATACCAAAATAATCTATATTCATAAGATAAATCCTCAAAATGATACACACATATAATTTCGTTGCCAAAATGTCTAAAAGTCCTAAATATTGGCATTTCATAAGATTTATAACCCAAATATACCAAACAGGCAAACTTCATCAAATACTAAACATTTGATAAATATCATGTAAAACACATTAGTACTCTAAAAATACACATTTTGGCATTTATGTATTTTTCATAAATCAACTTGAACTCACCTTGCTAGATTTAGGCTAAATCTAGGTTTTATCTCAATCTTGAACTTCCTTTAAAGAAACTTGAGATCTATAAGTACATCTTCCAAATCCTAATCCAAAACTTCCCCGAAATATCTTATCCGCCATAAGAAATCCAAAAACCTAAGACAAAGATGGGTTGAAATGAAGAACACACATAAAACCCTAGCTTACAAGAGAAGGAGATGAGTGATTACCTTAACTAAATACTCTAGAATCCTCCAATGGAGTTTAATTCTTTTTATATAACCTTGAAGATCTTCAAAATATGGAAACATAGCAAAATGAATAATCTAAATCGAAGTTGAGATGAGGAAGGTAGAGCAAAATGAAGAAACCCTAAGAAAATCGGCTTTTAAGTCGTCCAGGTGATAAATGCGACTTTGATGCAGGTTTACCCACTTCAAAGTCACCCGAATGGTTCTCACACATGGAACAAACAATGGAAAATGCAACCCCGATACGGGTTTAGCCGTATGGCACCCGCATTTCACTCTGCTTCTCATCTCAAAACCCATTTTGTTGAGTTCAATGCATCACCAAACATCCCACACCTAAGTTGCTCAAAGGAAAATGAATTTAATACCTGGAGAAATAAAATATAGATAATTCTAACCTTATCAAGATATCTAATTTTCAAGTGTTACAGATGTTTTGGTAGTATTTTCACGAATAAATTGAATTTTTGTTCCTTGTGTTTTGTTGAATTTTTTTGTGTTAAAAAACTCTATGGTGTGTAAGAATGATTGGTTTTTAGTTCATGAGACTAACTCTGAGTTGAAGAGACTTGGACTTGGTGCGATGAAAATCATTCGGATGGGTAAGTACTTAGAGGATAAGCTAACCCAATATCGTTTTTTCTAAGAAATTGGAAGATCATGTCAAACTAGAGTTTGTGAAATCAATTTATGATGAGGACAATTGATAGTCTTAAAATATGGTGTGACAATGGTTGTCTTTGAATGCTTATACTTTTGATGATGTTTATTTGTCACACATGGTATTTACAATTCTTGTGTCGGAATGTTTTTAAATCATGTATAAATATTTATAAAAGAACATAGTATAAAAACATTTTATAAATATTATAAGTAAAGTTATTTAAATATTTTGTTGATTTTTGTCATTTATAACTATTATTTGATAAAAAAAAATGATAAACCTAGATTCAAGTTATGAATATGAAATCAAGATACGCTCCAAAACTTCATATTATTTCTAGTGAGAGAAATATTACAATGAGAGATTCTAACAAAATGATTCTTGACTTCTTAAAATGAAAGAACACAAACCTATTTATACCACAAGGGTATTAACACACGAAGCCCTTGTAAACTAGAATACTACAAAATAGACCCTAACAGTCTTCCCCTTATTCAAGATTACAACAATTACAGTTCAACAAACTCTTCCATTGAAATGGTATTTTCTTTGAACAATCTTCTCTTCAACAACAATCTCTCCCTTTCTATTTGAGATCACAGCTTGTATAGCCTTTATCTTCTCTTGAACAAATCTTCAACCTTAACAATTTCCCCTTTTAACAAAAAATCTTGATCAATATTTAAATGAGACAAATATGAATAAAAACAATCTCCCTTTTAACAAAAACCATCTTCAGAAAGAAAACTTCACTTTGAAACCACCTTAAACCGATATTCAGAAACTTTCTCTTTTGAACTTCAACAAATAGATCTTCAGATAAACCTTTTGATTTAACAATTAAGCTTTAGACATTTAGTCGTAGAGCTTTGATATTACGTATACTAAACCCATGACCTTTACATCTATCATGAAAGGATCCAACTGCTTTTCAACCATCTTCACTTGAACAAACCGTATGAATATCAACAACTTTCGCTGAGTTTTTAGCTTCCTTCTCTTTCTTTTTATAAACATCTTAACATAATATGTGTCTTTCTGTCAAGTCATTACCCAACCATGATTCTAAATCAAGAAAACTTTGAACAAATAGCATTCTATATTCTGAAATGTAAAAACATGAAATCATTGATTTCACAAGAAAATTCTTAAACATGAAGAATTATCTCTATACAAAAATAAACAATCTGATACAAAATTATCATCAATTATCCTTTAACTTTTCAATCACAAAACCCTTTTCAACTGATCTTTATCTCTTCTTCCCTTAATGACATGCAATGTTGTTTCTTCTCATCATTCATCTCTTCCGTCCCTGAATATAATCAAATTCATTATCATTTTATCTCCATTTCATCTCCCCTTTTTTGATGATCATGAGCACCTTGAACATCAAAACCTCTTTTTTTAACATAGCGAACATACTTTTTGAAATTACCGAAATGGATAAATCCCCTTATTCTCCAAAGTAGAAACAGAAGAATTATATGTCAATTCCATAAGATGTTTCTATACTTTTCAAATTTGAAATAAGTGAAAACCCTGTATCAACAAATGATGTAGTTAAACAATCCTTCTGAGAAGAATTGGCCTGTAAGTAGCACAAAACCACTTAGTACAACAAATATACTTTTAGAAAGGAGTTTTTGTTATGTTCACTCTCCGAGGGTTTCCATTCAATATTTAAGAACACAAAGGAGTCTCTATGAATGTTAAATAGGGAAACATATTCCATGTGTGCTTGTGTATGTGTTTGAAAACATTATAGCATAATATGCTATATTGGGCTCAAAATGGGTGTAATATGTTAGGACAAAAAGATTTTCCACAGACTCAATGTGCATGATAGAAATATGAAGGTGGGGCAAACATTCTTCTTTTTCAATATCCAAGACTTCTAAATGAAGATCGAATAGATTATATGTTGCTTCCTCATGAAAAAAAATGAAAGATATCCTTGTTAAGAAAGAGATAAGTAGTTAAGGGGGGTTAAATTAAGAGTTGACATGAGCTCACTGTTTGTTTCAATGATGAACACCAAAGAATTATGGACTAACAGTAAATGTGGATGCCCAACTAGAAGTGATTGGGGCAGAGTTATATTTTTCTTTTAGCTCTGATCTTACACCCTCTATTTTTTTTTAATAACCTCATTTCTAACCTTTCTCTCTTTTTCATTTGACCTCTAAGCACTATGAGGTTGTTCATCCCTTTGAACTTTCTCCCCCACTCTATGTTGAATGAATGACCCCTTATCCCTCAATCTCTCTTGGATTACTTCTAGGGTAGGATCCACAGGTTGTGGTGAATCCATAGAAGTACAATATTCTCTAAAAAAACATATTGTCATGAAGAATATGTCCTAAAAAACAGTATTGTTTGTTCAACAAAAATATGTGAATCTAATATGAACAGACTATTGAACAAAAGAAATATCATCAAAATACAAAACATCATAATGAATTATCTGTACTTGGAGAATTCTCAAAACAAGTATATTGAAAACTATGAATGAATATCATGAAACATTTGTGTTGAAAGAATATGTGATGCTCATATGAAAAATATGAATGGAATGTAACAAAGAATGCAAACAGGAAAGACTTTTTGTTATGAGGCATGGGTAATAACAAATCCATACGAAGCTGGATCGTGATGTGTGATTACTTGATATACAAGTATGAAAATAAAATACACATGTATTAAATTTGGAAACACACAGTCAAAAACACGCACCTAAGCATTCATCAAATCATCAAACTCCTTTTCAGTTTAAGATATAACAAATTCATCTGAACTGACTTGAGTATTCATTAAAGCATTAAACTCCTTTCCAATTTCAGATTTTACAAAATCATTTGATGAAGTTGAAGCTTTTGAAGCACTAGAGATCTCACCAATAAAAGCTTTGCTACAAGAAGCTTTCTGAATCAGTTGAAACATTTTTAGATAAAACTACAGTTGTTTCAGAAGTTTATTTGACATGAAATTCAATAGCATCTTCAAGTTCTTAGATTTTGCTTAAAAATGATATCTTTTTTCAATAGACAAACCGAAGTTTAAACAATTTTCTTGTTCAAGATCTATTTCAAGTTCAAATATTTTCTTTTCCAAAGAATGGATTTCTTTTAAAGTTGAATAAGAAACTTGATAGTATTTAGTGAAGAAAGTTCCTCTTCGGAATAGCTACGATAAGTAATCATCTTAAAGAATAAGATCTCTCGTTTCATAACTTTCATTTAACTTATTATAATCAAGAGGAATTTTCATTTTTTATTAGTCCTTTTTCTATTAAAGTCTTCTTTAGCTTCTACTTCATCAGATGCCTTTGTAAAAACCATTTTATAATCAATATCCATGTATCTGATGTCATAAATGGTAGGAGCTTGAGAAATACCCTTTTTCAAATATTGAGGATTCTCAAATCCCAAACCCTCTTTTGGGTTGTAAAATTTGAACTCTTTCGGTTTGTTTAAATGAATTGTCTGATTGCTCCGACCTCTTTTCAAAAATTCTTCCTCAAGATCTTTGATTTTTGCATAAAGTTCGGTTCGTTCAGCAAAAATTGATTCATATTTTAGAACATTGTTACTACTCTCGCTTTCTAAAATCTCAAGCTTTTCAGTTAATTCAGATAATTTCTTTGTCAGTATTTCATTTTCCTCTTTAACAACTTTCTTATCCTCTTCCAAAGAGGTTATAAATGTTAAGTATTGAGAACTTTCAAATGAAAAATTTAAAACAAGCTCATGCTCATTGTTATAACCAGGTTTTCTACAAGCTGGATTAAGGTAACCTTATGTGTTAATACATGAATTTTGTGATTTATATGCATTTATAGTAATATAAATGCATGGAGTTATTAAGTGTAAGATATGATATATGTATGAAATAGGTGATTTGCATATATGTTTAAGTTGGTGTGTGAGCATGTGCATGTGGGAAGATATTTTGCTAACATTATTATATGTTTTTCAAACAAATATCTTCAAGGATAAGATTGTGAGTTTTTAATCAATAAAACCCACCGCCCAAATGGTTTGATTGGTTAAAAAGGCTGCTGCCTTTGTTTCTCATATAAAAGAAAAGTAATCTCCTGTTATTCTTTTTAAAAGATCATTTCTAAAAGAGAAAAGGCAGTAGACTGTTCTTAAGAAGAATTTGGGTGCAGCTGAGTAAAGCTTCTGTGAATATATCTGCAGATTCTGTGATTATCCAAGTGAGTGGTTTTGAAACTGATTTCTTTATGTATTTGTGGCTTAACTGTTGAATCHGGATTTCKAAGATGTTATACTGTTTTAAACAGCAGATAAGTTGTTACTGTTTCGAATCTGTTTCTGGGTAAAAAGGATGCAGATTAATGTTTTAAACAGTTTGGTTTATGATTTTGTTTTTGAGGATCTAAGTGAGTTTTAAACAGATTATGTTATAAACTGTAAAGTTGGGTTTCTGTTTGATATGATCTGTGAATCTTGCTGTTTAAATCTGGATATATTGAAGAAGCTGTTGAAAACAGTTTTAAACTGTTTGCGGACTGTTTTTGTGTAAAAATGTTTGATGTTCTGAAACAGACTGTTTTAAAGTGTTTTGGATTGAAAAACTATAGTAATTACTCGCTTGGACATAAGGATGCGGTTTGTCTATTGGGAGTGTACTATAGATTTTGTGGATGAGCTATGAATGAGGATTCATTAGGATGGTTGTGACTACGGTCCTTCATTCGAACCTATTCATAGATTTCATAGGGGATAAAAGGGTGGCATAATCATGGAGGATATAGTTGAAATAAGGATGGTATATTGGGGAGAGTGTGTTTTGGTATAAGGGTGGCAATGGCATCATAACTCTTGTTATAATATCCTTTAAGATCACAACAGATTTGAGTACTTATTTCTTTGTGACTTGAGGATTCAAAGATGTTGTTCTTATTGTAAATAGTAATAGTGAAGTTAGTAAGAAGGAGAAAACTTGACTGTGGGTCAAGGATTTATGAGGAATCAAAGAGGCTTTGGTTGTACCTTGCAAGGAACCAGAGGGACTCTGATTGGTCCTTATAAATGAGAACCAGAGGGATTATGTTTTAATGGTTTTGAAAAGAATATAATGATTTACTAAATCTGTTAGTTAAAACAGAGGTTCTGTATATGTTTGATAAAAAGCTCTGTATTGTAAATGGGTTCATACAGAAGCTCTATATCCGTAGATAAGAACTCTGTAATGTACTTGCTTTTAATTATTGTCTTAAATGTTTTGATACAGAGGCTCTGCATCTATTAGTAAGAGCTATGTATCGGATTTTGGTTTAAAAGTTTTCTTAAGTAATTCCATACAGAGGCTCTGCATGTATGGGCAGGAGCTCTGTATTGGGTTTCAACTGATTCTTTCAAAAATGGTTATACAGAGGCTCTGCGTCTATGAGTAAGAGCTCTTTATTGTATATCAATAAAAGATTCTTTCAAATGTTTTTATACAGAGGCTCTGTATCTGAAAATAAGAGCTTTGTATCAAATATAACTTTCGCATACAGAGGCTCTGTATCCGTTGATAAGAGCTCTGTATCGCATTTCAAATGTTTTTATACAGAGGCTCTGTATCTGAAGATAAGAGCTCTGTGTCAAATATTACTCTTGCATACAGAGGCTCTGTATCTGTTGATAAGAGCTCTGTATTGCATTTCCAAGTGTTTTTACATACTCCGCATCTCTTAGTAAGAGCTATGTATCATGTACAGAAGCTCTGCATCTATTGGTAAGAGCTCTGTATTATGTACAGAAGCTCCGTATCCAATAAGTAAGAGCTCTATATCATGTACAGAAGCTCTGCATCAATTAGTAAGAGCTCTGCATCAAAAGTTTTATTTAAAGCTCTGTATCTAAAGATAAGAGCGCTATTTTATGATTTTTTTCCTTAAAATCTTTTTATAGCAGAACCAGAAGCTCTGGTTGGCCTTGTGTACGGAACCCGAAGCTTTGGTTGGTCTTGCGCGTGAAACCAGAAGCTCTGGTTGGGCATGCATGGTTAATCCAGAAGCTCTGGAAGAGGAACCAGAGGGGCTCTGGACCTCTTATCGATTTTTTTTTCTAAGTGTTGGATTTTCAACCAGAGGACCATTAGACCAAAACAGAATCTGATTTATTCTTTATTTTGTGAACAAGTCTTATAAATGATTTGGTGATCCTCACCCTGCATTACATGAAATTAAGGGTTCTCACTAGACTTATGTCTAACCCTCATTTTTATGTTTTAAATATGTGTGTGCAGGTAATGATAATAAGAGTAAGATTACTCTATGATTATTTTCCCTATGTGCTCATGATTTGCGAAATGCTATCTGATCAAGTTTTTGGAGGATGAGCTTTATTATACAAGAGAGTGTTATTCGAAATTTTTGAGTTGTATATTTTATAATGTAATCTCTTGTATTTTTGGACCTATGTGGGTTTGGACATGTATTTTAATGTATGAAATATGTGTTATATGCAATGTGGAGTTTGGGATGTTACACTCATTTTTCAATTTGGTGCTCAAAGATGTAACCAAACTTTTCTGCTTTTTGAGCTTATTTTCAAAATCTGAAACTTTTAAGCATCATTTCATACAATTGATTTCAAATGCAGTATAAAAAATCATCATTTACCTGAACATCAGAATAGCATTCATTAGACAGATAATGCCTTTTCTTCTTAGCCATTAAGCACAATTGATCTTCTTCACTATCATTAAGATTCATCCAATTAGCATCCTCATCAATTAAAGCTCTTTGCTTTTTCTTGAAGAAAATTGATGAATTCTGATTTGATGTGTTCCTTGAAATCTCAATTTCAATGGGCATTTTGATCACTTCAGAAACTTGAACTGATCGTTAATCAGTGATGATTTAGAACAACTTGAAGTTTTGACAAAGAAGTCAAACTTTGAAAAGTCAAATCTAAAAAATCAAATTTGAAAGTCAAAGTCAAACTTGAAAGTCAAATTCAAACTTGAAAGTCAAACAAAGAGAGTCAAATGTAAAGTCAACGTTATACTTGAAAGTCAAAGTCAAGTTGTCATATATGACTTGTGCGATAAACACTTTTTCGTACCTATCTTGTGTGATGAAACCAATAAATCGCACACCACTTGAGCGATGAAGATAGTATATCGCACACCTCTTGTGCGATGAAAATACTATGTTGCACACAATTTAACCAATCTCTTACTCATTAAGAGCAAATATTTCGCAAGCTTCTTGAGTGAGTATCTCGTAGGCTTAAGATCAAACAAGATGAGTATATTGAAACTCCTACTTGCAACATAAGAGAACATCGTAGGTCTCCTTGTTGAATAGATCACAATATCTCATGCTACAAGACATAAACAATATATTGCATCTAGTTTGTTCTGTCGCAGTCTCGTAAACCCATGTATCATGCAATAACCTGCAAAAATAACCTCTATCCACAATCAAGAACCAAGAAACAATTGAAAAACTAATGAGTTTTGAACCAGAATGTGTTCAAAAACACAATTACGACAATTATAAACAACCAATTTAGATCAGATGAACCAAATTTAATCAAAAAATTTCATGAACTTCGACAACAGTTCGAACTCCAAACTTTTGATTCAATCTAAATTCCTTATAATCAACTTGAAATTGTGAATTAAAACCAATTCAGATTGATTCTATGATGAAAAACGAATCAAATGATCTTCAAATCAAATCAAATCAAATCAAAACATGATCAAATACATAAATCACAGTCCGACTTTTTCTGAAAACTTCAAGGACTCGACAAAACTTCAAATTTTCTTCAAATTTCTTCAAGATTCTTCACAAATGTTATTATAAATCTACTGAATTTTCTTTGAGACCAATTGGTAAACCCATATTCAAGTTCTGAATATGAAATCAAGAATATAAATCAAGATATACTCTAAAACTTCATATTATTTCTAGTGAGAGAAATATTACAATGAGAGATTCTAATAAAATGATTCTTGACTTCTTAAAATGAAAAAACACAAACCTATTTATACCACAAGGGTATTAACAGACCAAGCCCTTGTAAACTTGAGTACTACAAAATAAACCCTAACAAAAAAAACATTAAACAATATTTATGAGCAATTTGGTCATTTTAATAGTTTTGTCCTATCCTGTCTAGCTTACCAAATGCAAAATAGACAATTAGTTCAACCATTTTTTAGTTGTACAAAACGTCGGACAGACAATTAGTCTTATGCAATCCTATCTAGCATGCTACCAAACGCTAACTTAGATTCCCTTCTGCTAAAACCACCCATGTGACTTTCATACAAGGTCATTTTGATCTTCCTATTTTTTTTTGTTATGCTAGATTCCTTTTGTTCTTTATTTCTTTTTTTAAATTCAGTATGCACATGCATAAAGTATGTATACAACCTATTGATGCACCCCAACCCGACAACCCTTACTGTTTTAGGGACTCCGACACCTAAAAAATTTAACCTACAAAATTAAACTCTGATGTCAATCCATAAAAAAATTATTAAAAGAAAAAAAAAAAAGAAACATAATGAACCTCGGATAGAGAAAGCGAACCAAGGGGAGATTATTCTGTATAAGCAGGGGTGGGGATGACGCTCGTATCTCGTCTGTTAGAGCGAGTTGGATGATCGGGTCGAGGGCTTTCCACCCTATGCTCCTCCGGTGTAGGCCTACCTTGCTATTTTTAGAATCTAAGGCTTGAATCTGTGAGATTAGCACATTGTTCATGTTGGTTCATGTTTAATTTTGCACTTTTCTTCATTTTGTTCATTAGTCTTTATCTAAAAATCACTAGCAAGTTGGAACAACTGTGAGTTTAGAACTGATTCATTAATTTTTCTTTGTTTTCACATCCATGTTTATCTCCATCGATCTTTATGACCTTCAGCCTCCACAAATATTCTTCTATTGTACCCTTGAATGTTGGGTTCTTGAATGGATTGTGATAAGAGTGATGACATTGTTTAGGCCAAAAGCCCAAAGTTGCTTCATGTGGATTCATCTAACAGGCCGAGGCCTTCTTCTTCTTTGGATAAAGAGGATCACTTTATCCCTTGTCCTTCCCATAATGGCCCAGGTATGCCTACTTCTATCCATACTACTTATTCTAATAACTTTTGTGATTTGGATTCTTCTGGCTTGCTTGCTTCTTTTCAGCTTAAGCATACCCATACCCTTTCACCCCCTATGCCTGCTGTTTCTTCTCCTATTATTTCTGAAATCCCAAAAAATACTTTAAATTCTCAAAATGATCAGAAAAATGGCGACTTTAATGCTAAAATCAATTCCGTTTGGAATGGTATTAATCCTAGTATTTTACCTCTTTCTCGTGCCAATGTGCTTAGTGGTTCTAATAAGCATCTTAATGCTAATTTTAAATTTATCCCTAACCTTTGTGAGGATGTGGATACTCCTATTGATATTCCTATATCTATTGTTAAAAAAAGTTGTGATACTTATGCTACTACTTTATGTGGTTATTTTGTTGGTAAACGTCTTCCCTTCCCTGTGGTCCGATACTATGCCTCTAAACTTTGGTCCCAATTTGGTATAGAAGATGTCCTTTTAAATGGTCATGGCATTTTTATGTTTGAATTCAACTCTGAAGAAGGTATCAAAAAAGTAATTGACAATGGCCCATGGAGTTTTAAAAATATCCCTATCTTTCTTCAAAAATGGAGGCTTGGTCTAAACCTTAATTTAAACATGCATGATAGAATTCCCTTATGGGTTAAAATCCATGATATTCTTTATGATGTGTGGAATGATGAGGGTCTTAGTTATATTGCTAGTAAAATTGGTAAACCTATTGCCATGGACTCTTGGACTGCAAACATGTGCAAGTATGCTGTAGGAAAATCGGCTTTTGCTAGAGTCTTGCTTGATGTTCCCACCAGGAAAGATTGGATTGAGGTGGTTAAGGTTCGTATCCCTAACCCTTATACTCTTTATATGTCTATTCACTCTTTACGTATTCAATATGAATGGAGGCCCCCTATGTGTTCTCTTTGTAATATATTTGGGCATTCAAATTCTAATTGTGTGCATGTTAAGGATAATAATGATAGGATTGTTAATTCTAATGACCACCGAGATTCGTTGAGAAAGAATATCACTAATGATAGTGAAGGATTTCAAATGCGCACTCACAAGAAAAATCAAATTGCAAGGGCTTCGATTGCCAAAGTTCAGATGGAAAATCAAGGCAAGGTAATCCGTCCCCATGTCTCGAATGAGAAAAAAAATGATGTTGTTCCAAAGGAAAAAGTGAAGGCTACCCCTCGTCAAGTCTATCGGCCTGTTCAAAAGCGTCCTCCCCCCCAAATGGGTTTACCCTCCTTTTCAAGATCTGCCTCTCCTCCTAAATCCCTTACCTTTAAACCTCACCACCCCAAACCTTCTAACCCTCCACTTCCCCCAAGAAGCAAGCCAAGGCCCCTCCTTCTTCTTCCAATCGTCTCTCTATTCTTACTGATTCTTCTCTATCTTCTGAGCCTGAGTCCT
>NC_037539.1:19214418-19227997 GCF_001531365.2 Cynara cardunculus var. scolymus | reverse complement strand
CCCCTGCCCCTGCCCCTTATGTTCCTTCTGAGATTGAGGATGACCTCCTTGATGAGGATGATGTGATTGAGGTTGAGTCAGATGATGAAGATACTGCTAAATTTCTGACCAGTGATATCACTCCCTCCCAGGCTAAGCCAAAGACATCTCAGGAGTCTGAGCAGATGGACACTACCCCTTCCTCGGGTGTCCAGTGATTTGCCTTGTTGTGTGTGCTCTTCTTGGTCGCTACTTGATTTGGTTTGTGCTTTTCTTTTGGTTTGGTATAGGGTGAGCCTGTTTTAGGCCCCTATTCCTTCCTTTGTTGTTTCCCCGTTGCTTGCCTAGGTCTTGCCTGTCTGGGCCTTTCCCTTGTGGATTGTTTCTTTTTCTCTTCCTTCTCTTCTCTCGGGGCTCCTTGGCTTTTTCTGGTGGTTGTGGACTCACCCCCACCCGAGTGCTTTTTATCTTGCGTTTAAGCGTTTTTTTTTGCTTGATCTGGAGGGGTCCCCCCTCCTTATAAAAAAATGTTGAGTTCTTAGGAGTACTTGATGAGGGTAGATGGTAACCCAACTATTTGGGGTACCTGACGAGGGATAGATGTTGGGCTCTTGTTGTTATAGGTGTAATCAATGGCTAATGGTGAGTTATGCATAAACGGGAAGAAGTGTTAGAGAGAGTGGGTTATGGCCAGAGGCGGACCCATAAAATATTTCAAGCACGTGCAAAAAAGAGTTAGCCTAATGTAAAATAAACATATATTAATTATATAAATACAGTTTCATTAAAAATGACATACAACGAATTTTTTGCGTCATCTAAGTAGATCTTTTTTTCTATCTTATATCCAATAACATTACCAGTAGACTTCAACCATTTTTTTTATTAACTTAGAGGATACCACATCAATTTAAAAACAAGTGCATTTTTAAGACCCCTAAAAGAATTTATATTGCGTCGATATGATAGTTGTAACATACCAAAATTTATAATAACGGAAGCATGAAAAATATTAATAAATAAAGTCGTAGTTATTTATTGTTATGGAATAGAAAGGATTTAAATTTGTAAGTAATTATGGAGTATTAATTATTTTATTTGTAACAATGTAAGTGAGATAATATAATGGTTGGAAGGTATTATTTTTGGGGATCAAGATGGTCAAGTCAAAGATAGAAATTGGCCAAATACGAAAAATTAAAGACTCAGAGAAATGGAGGTTACCAAAAAAAATTGATTTCTCTTCATGATTAAACCGAAATTCCAACCTATATAATATAAAGGGCCTTTGGGGTTTCCTTTTCTAAATACAAACCATACAAATAACTTTACAGTAATACGAAAAATTAAAGAGTCAGAGAAATGGAGGTTTCCTTTCTTTTTTTCCAGCCAAAATCAGGGCCAATAAGCCATCAAATAATTGGAAAACGAGGAAAATGATGTTTTTATAAAAACTGAAGCTTTAAATAGGGGTGAACATAGGCGGGTACCAGCCCTCTTTGACAGAAATCGGAATCGGAACGACAGTTCTTGAGATATTGGAAAGAGCGGTTCTTGAAATTTTTGGAACCGGAACTGGAACCGCCAGAAACCGGTTCCGATCCCGGGTACCCGCTTCCTAAAATATTAAAATTTTGTTATTTAGAAATAAAAAATAAAACATTGTCAATACACTAAATAAATGAACAAGAATACAAATTATACGGCATAATGGTTACAAATACTATTTAGCGATTACAAACTATAATAGACTAATAGTAAATATTGAAAGTTTAACGATTACATACTATAATTGTAAAAGTTCAAAGTTTAATGATTACATACTACGAATCCAATTAAACACGCAATTTGAAAAAATACGAATCATTTTATCTCAAATTATGAATCTAGAGTTCTAAGTTATTTGACCTAATTTAAATTTAGTATTAAAAAAATTAATTATTTTTTTTAAATTGAAAAATATCAGGTACCCGCCGGTTTCGGTACCCAGTCCCAACGGGTAACATTCCGAAAAATTGATAACCGGAACCGGAACCATTCTCAATCGGTTCTGTATTATAGGAACCAAAACCACTTATATCGGTTCCGGTTCCGGAACCGGCAGTTTCAAGGCAGTTCCGGTTCCGCAAGTGGGTACCCGGTTCCGCTGCTCACCCCTAGCTTTAAACATGAATTTATATCTTTGAGTGATTCTTGTTTTGGAAAGTTGGGGAAATATGTTACGAAAGTTTTGCAAAAAGAATCACGTAAACAGTCGAGAAACGAGATCGTACGGATCAAAACGGTCGGTTGCCGCTGCAACCAGGTCTTGCTGGGGCTCCACGGGCCAAACCTGGGTCTCTGGAACCGGGTATGAGAGAGGGATAGTATTACGACTGCACATGGTCAGGTTGTCTGGGTTGAAGTCATTTGAACAACCTAACCCAATGTTTGTGGTTTAAAAAATCTCAATCCAACCCAACCCAACCCAACCCAAGCAAAACTACAATCCAACCCAACCCAAACCGTGCAGGTTGGTCTGGTTGAAACATACAAAAAGGATTGTTAACATACAAAAAAAAAAGACTAACAAACTCAAAAAAACGAAAGTTGAAGTCTCATGCAAATAAAAAAGTAAAATTATGGTTGATATTGTAATATAATTTTGAATATAATTAATTATAGATTGATTTAATATCTAATGTATATCTATCATATTAAATTTATAGTATAAAAATACATCGAGTTGAGTTGAATTCAAATAATTCCAACCCAATATAAATGAGTTGATCTAATTTTGTATCAAGTGTTCGGTTAATTGAATTGTGTTTTTTTGGTTTTTTGGGATTATATCTGTCGGTGTTTTGAGCTAGCTGGTATTTGTTAAAAGGGCATTTTGGTGAATTGGAAAAGGTCTTTCCCAGCGTGGTTAAATAGCAATTGTAGTCGAAGGAAATCTCTCACAAGCTACGATGGTTTGCGATAAGTGTAAGTCCTCTCTCTTGATTCGTAGTCTTTTACTTCAATTTAAGCGATAGATTCGAGTGTGTTTGCAATGATCTCGGTGTGCTTGTAGTGTAAAAATTAAATTTGGTGTTAAGAATTTCCTAGGGTTTGTAATGATTGGGGCTGAATTGGAATAGGTGAGAAGAAATTGTCGAAAGTAATTGTACCAGATAAGTGGAAAGAAGGAGCAAGCAACACCACTGAAGGCGGTGGCCGTAAGATCAATGAAAACAAGCTTCTCTCCAAGAAAAACAGGTAATTTTTTCCTTCCCTTTTTCATGATTCCAAAAAACCTAGAAAATCTTATTCAAAATTACTTGAAAGTTTCAACCAAAAACTTATGGGTTCCTATTAAGAACATCAAATTCTATTTCAACGACAAGGGTAAGTTGATCTAGGGCAGTAACCAGGTAGATTGTGACTTATAGTTATGGATGATCCATCATCTATGGGAGTATTGGGTAAACAGTAAAGTTCAAAACTGTTAGTTTGATTATTTCTCTAGCTAAATTTAACAATCATGAGATTAAATAACCTGGTATCTTTGAATTATTGGAATTTTACTTTGACATGATTATGCCTTTTAACTATTTTTTGTACCGGTGAACTTTATGAAACCTGGTTTAGTTGATATTTTATGAAAACATGAATTCATCTGGCAAAGAATATGCTAGTGTGGAGTAGAGAATTCTGTTTTGCTTACCTCTTAGGGTTTTGAATGAATCATGAAATTAACATGAAAGGAACCACAAGGGTGGTGCCTGATTGGTTTGAGCTTGGCTCCAAAGTACTAGGAGGTTTCAGGTTCAAATCCAAGGAGGAATAAAAATCCCCTTGTGGCCATGGAGGCCCAAATGCGGTGACTCCGGGTTATCTGCAAAACAGGTATTCATCCTAGGATTAGTCGGCTCGCATAGCGGGTTGGATATCCAGGTTAATAAAAAAAAGTAGTGAAAAGGGCGTTAATGGTTTGGAAGATGACTAGGAGAAGATTCTGGTAGGAAATTTATATAGCTTTCTCCATTTTCTCTTCTTAGAGCTACAAATAAATAGTGATGTATTATGTATGTTCATGATTTGCACTAGTTGCTAGCAAACTAAGGGCCTGTTGATTAGCAGCTTAATGAGCTAATGGGACTCGCTGCTTATTTGGTCAGATATAAGAAAAAGGAAAAACGTGAACGGGGACTGGATTGATGATGAAATAGCAGCACGATGCTTGTATTGCTCTCCCACAACCCCGTTTTTACATGACTATTTGGTAATGGCTTAATGATATAAAAAGTGGCTTATTTAGTAAGCTTCTAGGGAGAGCTTTGTGCAGAAAGCCAAGTCTTTTTTCTAAACTTGCCCCTTTCAATTAAAAAACACACTCCTTCCATCTATGGAAAACACTTCCAAGCAAAAGTCTTCATGGAACATCAACCAAACAGCCCCTAAGATAAGTTAAAAGATAGTGGAGTTGGGAAGCAATGCACATGTTGAACCAATGAGATCTTTTGTTAAAAATTTGACTAGCTTACTATCTCATCTCAAACCATGCTTACATAGTTAGATGTCACAACACTACCAACCTCAAACTGTAACGGATACAATTCATAAGTCTCTCTCCCTAACACCAAAGGCATTGCCTGGTGGTAAGGCTTGATGCCTTGATTTGGGAGGTCTTAATCCATGGGTGCTATCAACTCGTTAAGAGGGGAGGACCTACGTAGGCCTCTATGGTGTAATGGGCCACCGCTTCATGGTTCCGGTTTTAAGGAAAAAATCAGGTTTCTGAAGGGTGCCACCATATAGTTTTTGAAATTGAAGCTTTGGCGTAAGTCTCTAATAGCAGAGTTGGTAAATGTTGTGCACTTTTCAGTAATGTGACTGACACATGCATGAATAAAAGGTCCTTTCTTCTCGTAATAAAGTTTATGGAGATAAAGAATACCATTGTGAAAATTTGGACTTTATTCAAATATATTGATTTATCAAATATTTCCATTCTATAATTCTGATCATGTTTTCATTTGAATCATGGAAACTCCCCAAAATAAATAGATATAGATATCTAATCCACAACCATAAATACCTTTACAACCTCCACATGAACTTCATATTTGTTCAAAGTAACCGGCACCAAAAGGGATGAGACCATCTTGCAATTATGATATTATTGAATATGTATCAAAGCTTCTAGCAAACATGTGCAGAACTTTAGTTAGATTTTGTTGCTTGAGGATTATTACTTTATAAAGCGAGGTATTAGTAACTGCATGTGGCCACAATATCATACGAGAGGCTTATTGATGCAATTTAAACAACCCAACACATCATCTCCTTCAGAGTTTGATTGTGGGGAGCCCTCCGATACCCTAATCTCCTCCCCATATACAACCTCTTTCTGAGGGCTTTTATCTCATCTTCTCAAAATCATCTCTGCATACATGTCGTCTCTATCTCCTCCATGAGGTACTTTGCTGCTGCCACAATCTGTACTCCCACAGTAGCCGAGGCTCCTTCCCATGGGTTTGAACCCACACCCAATGCTGCCTTGCCTGTTAAAGCCGCCAGCTGCCCTTGTGATCTCTATAACCGCTGCCGTTGCGGCCCCTGTGATCTTCATAATTGCCACTGCTGCAGCAATCTCTTCCCCTGATCTTGTCGCCTAGTGCCTAGTGTTTCTTTGTCACCCCATTGGATTTCGATTTGCCATCATTTTTCAACCCTGGACTCACACCGTTGCTCTTGTTCTTCTTTCTGCCCCTGATTACGACTGTCGTTCCCTTGTCTTTGTTGGTTCCGCTTATTGCTGATCCCTTCATGTCTATACCTTCCACTGTTGGCCCCCCTGTATTCTGACTTTGAGTTCCATTATTTTTCACACAAGCTCTTCAATTGAAGTGAGTTTGCAGTCCCATCTTTTCTTCTAATTCTTTCAATTTTTTGCTGCCATCAATTCCAGAAACCACACCACTCTGTTACCAATTCTCTCCATGCTGCTGCCAAACTTAAGCTTTAGAAAATT
Organism: Cynara cardunculus var. scolymus; assembly: GCF_001531365.2. Classification (NCBI taxonomy): domain Eukaryota; kingdom Viridiplantae; phylum Streptophyta; class Magnoliopsida; order Asterales; family Asteraceae; genus Cynara; species Cynara cardunculus. The sequence continues at coordinate 19,222,020 of NC_037539.1, read as the reverse complement.
CTCAATCAAATTAACCACAAACAGAACATCATCTTCTAATGCCTAATCTAAGTTATAGCAAGTTGTCTATCAAACATACATATGATTAACACATATTTATTGTAATTGCGATCTTATGTAAATTTTGTGATTTGCATTACTTGGTCTAATTGTTGGTGTGTAGATGGACACCATTAGGAACAACCAAGTGCATCATCTGCAAGCAGCAAGTACACCAAAATGGCAAGTACTGCCATACATGTGCTTACTCAAAAGGTACATCCCAATCTATATATTTATATTTATGTATGTATGTATGTATGTGTATGTGTATACATATATGTATGCATGTATGCATGTATGTATGTATGTATGTATGTATGTGTGTGTATATATGTATGTATATGCATCTCTCATTTTCTTAGTTCCCTAGCCCCTACCTCTGTGTTGGTTTCATCCATCAATCCATCATAATTTGAATACCATGTCCTGTAATGGCTAATGGATGTGGGTGCAGGGGTTTGTGCAATGTGCGGTAAACAAGTTCTGGACACCAAGTACTACAAGCAAAGCAATGTGTAATACAAACTCCCATCAGGATTTTAATTGTAATGCGATCTGCAACATATTGAACATCGCTCTTTCTGTTTATATGGTTGCATGATGATTTGTTGCATTTTGATGATTAGAATGCTCCCTCCACAAACAATGAATTTGATTTGGGTTTCTAGACTTGAGATATGAATACTACACAAAAAGATGTTCCCCATACACTGCACTGCATCAACCCTATAACCATTTACTTTATGTTGGGACCAGCTGCATGCAATAATCGTAAAAAGTGGATTAAAAAAAATAATGCAATTCCTAGTTTAAAAAATCTGAAAATTTTCAAGTATTATGTTCTATGGAATTGAAACGGGGGAGTTTTAAGAAGTCGTATGTATTAATAAGTAGTACCCTATGCTTTATAAGTTGTTTTTAAAAGCTCTTACCGATGACTTTATAATGTTAAAGTTTAAAAGTTGTTTATTAAATATTTACCAACAATATTAAAGCGGTTAAATAAATGTATATTGTCTCTTTACCAACAATATTAAAGCAATGGAAAACAACTACTTTAGGTCTTAAAAGGAAAAATGAAATTCAGATGTATGAATCGAACAGGTTTGATTATAATTTAGAAAATCATGCAAGTTGCAGTAATTGTACCATTATTTAAAACCTATTGGTTGATAAAGCAATAACTGTATTATTACTGTCTAGTCATAAGGATTATCTATATTACGATTGTTTTTGAAGGATTTAGATTTTATGTAGAGATTTTGATTGGAATGAATTTGAAATTATTGGTGTTTTTGATTTGTAGGATTTGGAATGAAATTAGATTTCATTATTTATAAAAAATTATAAAAATAAATTATATTTTATTTATCGATCGATTATTACAAAACAAATGTTTTAACATTTATAGATCCTTCTTGCATATAATCCTACGAAATGCCGTGAAATTCCAACCACTCCTAAGGATTTCAAAATCCTATGTTTGTATGATTTCAATTAAATCCCAGGATTTCAAATCCAGACAATCCAACAAACCAAACATGAGATTGAAATGAATTTGAAATCCGAATTCCTCAAATCTATTTCATTCTTGCAAACCAAATGGACCCTAGTGTCATCGTGGACTTGTCCCGTAATTATAACTTAAGGAATGTCATTTTTACTTGATATTTTAATTGAAAAAGTAATGTAAATTGGTAGATGTCAATTGCATAATTTTGGGCTAAATTGGTTAATGGCTTCAAAATGTGGTTGTAAAGTGAGGAAGGATGGTCAAAAATTACATATTCCAGTCGATTTTTTTTTATTAATTCTAATTAACATTTTTATGAACGACCGGTTAATAACTCATGTATAAGTTTGAAAATTGGATGAAAAATCAACTTTATATAATATTTGGTTTAATTTTGCAAAATCACATAATTTATCGTGAAGTCTGATTACCGATAAAAACAAAAGATTACAGATTTAAAATATATTTTTAAATCTAAATCTTTTAATTTTTGTTTTCTTAAAAATAGTATAAAAATGACTTTGATATAAAGTAACAATAATTTGTTTCGTGGACCAAATGCAACAATCACGAAACACAAGCCCCAAACTCTTTTAAGTAACTCTATCTATACTACCTTATAAATTAGATTTGATAAAAGTCTTAAAAACAATCTTAAATACATAAAGTATTATTTTTTCAAGCACAAAGTCTTAAAGTCTTAATTACAATTTTAATAGCCTAAGTTACAACTCCAATGTACATAAAAAGCCTTTTACAACTCAGATTTACACCCCACCCACATGATTTGTACTGACGATTCCTTTTTGCAACTCAGATTCAAACGACGGATGTTTTCTTCAAGATGACGATTGCTTTTCTCCAAGACGACGATTTAGCTTATGATGCAGGTTTTATTTGTGTTATCGCTACTTCATGGGTCCCCCGTGCTCCATCGATTTAGGTTTTTTTTTCTCGCTTCTCATAGGATTTCAGGTAAACATTTGGTTCGATCTTCTTTGATTTTTAGGTAAACCATCAATTTCTTTGATTCTTCCTGTTTAATTGCATATCATCGATTTTTACTCCACATCTCAATCTCTTTCTGTGTGATTCTTACTGTTTGATTCTCGCATTCTAGATGAGAATAAGATTTCTTATGTGGGATCTTGTTTTTCCTTCAGGGAATCGCCCAATTTGAAGTTTGACCTGGTATTTTTGTTATTTTTGCTTTATATTCTTAATCTAACCTTCAAATTTAATTGTAGTGTGACTATTAAATTTTGGGTTTATTTCCGAAGCCCTAATATGTATAATCAATTTTTGATCCAACATTTTTTCTGTTACACATTTTGTCCTTATAGGTTCCAATACTGCTATTGTTGAGGGTGATGCAAGTTTTTCCTTTTTTCCCCCTGTTGCAAATTTTCTATTCTTTTATGTTGAACACAAATGCTTGGTCAAATTGTTAGGATGCAACTCTTCAAAGTTTTCTTGTACAATACTTCTGTAATATTCGGTTTCCAGATATAGTTGATCGGGTTTTAAAGTATTGTGGTAATGGAAATTTTGGGGTTAAATTATATATATCATTTAAGAGTTTTATAGAGAATTTACGGTAGGTTTCTTCATAGATTATGATTATATTGGATTATATTTTTTGGTTGGAGGCATTGGGGGGGGGGGGGTTGCCTGCTCATGCACCGCGCCATCTCTTTTCTTGTCTACTTACTATTTATAGTAAGTGTAAGTGATGGAAGAAAGTTCTTTTGGACAATTTCTTTTCTCTGAAAATTTATCTAGGAAAAAACTTGGGAGATCATAGAGCAAAAGCATATTCCAAAACTGAATTTTAAGACAAAAGTGAGTTCTATGTTGATTTGGATATCTGGTTGTTATGATATCACCATATATCTTGATAAATTTATAACATATGTTGTTTGGATGAAAGTTTAAATTGTATTACTGCTGCTGTTTGTTTCATTGCCCGTTAAACCTCCCAAGAACAACTCTCATCGGACAAGGCTTGTCCGATGAGGTCCCTCATCGGTTAAGGCAGTGACCGATGAGGCTACTTCATAGTACATCAGATCATCCGGTTAGGACCCTTCACCGAATATGTATTGTCCGGATAGGACCCTCACCGATCAAAGTTGTCCAGATACCAAGTGTTGTCCGATAACCCTTCACCGGTCAGAGTGTTGTTCCGATAAGTTTATAGTGTTGTCCGGTAATCTCCTCTCCGGACATAGTGTTGTCTGGATAGGACAAAGTGTTACTATAATTTCTTTAATAATTAAGTATTACCTGGTTAACCGTGATAGATGAAATTAAGGTCCAGGTTTGATCTATCTTGGGTTTTGAAGTAAGTTATGTTTTGTGAGAGGGTAATTCACTCACTAGGCCTTTTGGTCTAATGCTCAATTATTGTACTAATCTGTTTTGGGGTTTGGAGTCTAATCTCCGGAAGTATATAATATCTAGAAACCCGGCTACATTTCAAGCAGCAGTTGATGCTGCAGAAATGTTGAACAAGATATCAATCGTCAACCACAAGAAAGGGTTAGGGATAAAAGGAAAGGGGAAGTAGTAGCAATTGATTTTCGAAGACCTAGATTTGCTGAAAATCTGAATCAGCCAATCTCAAGGTTTGCTGATAAAGCATGTGCACGATATCATAGAGTACACCAAGGAAACTGCAACACTGAGTCACGAACATGTTATAAATGTCAAGAATCAGGGCATATAGCTAGAGATTATCGTATGGTACGAAGATGCTTTATGTGCAATTCTTCTCAACCTGTAAATGCTGACTGCCCGCAAGCTAAGGGGTGGGGATTTTGTTTTGTTGGGAGACGAGGATCTGGCTATGCTCTACCCAGTCGCGGGCCAATGGTGAATCATAATATCCCTAGCGGTCGTGGGGAAATAAGACGTGGCGAGACAATGGCTAGAGGACGAGCCTTTCAGATGACGATAGGCGAGGCAGAAGAACATCCTGAAGTGGTGACATGTACATTCTTTGTTAATTCAGTACGTGCCAAAGTTTTATTGATTTTGGTGCAAATCATTCTTTCGTGTCACCATCGTTTGTTAGCTGTGCACCTTTAGAATCTAAAGTGTTAAATGAGGTATTGGTAGTAGAAACAACAAATGATAGTGAAGTGTCAGTTAAAGAAGTTTTTAATGTTTGTTCCATAAACGTAGAAGGGTGTGAGGTACCTATACAGTTCTTTCCTATACCATTAAGAGAATTTGATATAATCGTGGGCATGAACTGGTTGGCTAACAATCAAGCCAACCAGTTATAATTTACGGTGATAGGCTAGATTTTTATTCCAACCTTATCTCTATGATAAAATCTCGAAAGTATGTGTAGAAAGGATGTATTAGTTTTCTTGCTTACACAATTCATTTAAGGAAAGAAAAGAATAAGATGGAGGATATCCCGGTGTAAGAGAATTATCAGAAGTATTTCCAGAAGACCTAATAAGTTTACCTCCTCATTGATCAATAGAATTCCAAAATTGAGTTATTGCCTGTAGCTGCGCCAATTGCTCATGCACCATATAGATTAGCTCCATTAGAATTAAAACAATTAATGTCACAGTTGAAATAATTATTGGATAAAGGTTTTGTCCGGCCAAGTACATCTCCTTGGGGTGCATCGATGTTATTTGTGAAGAAGAAGGACGAATTGATGAGAATGTGTAGCGACTACCGGGAGTTAAATAAATTAACAATCAAGAATAAGTATCCTCTCTTAATCATCATAATGATTTGTTTGATCAATTGGTTGGGGCTACTTACTTTTCTAAGATTTATTTATGATTTGGTTATCATCAACTGAAGATTCGAGGAGAAGATGTGTCGAAAACGGCATTCCGTACACGTTATGGGCATTACGAATTTTTGGTTATGTCGTTTGGACTTACAAATGCACCTATAACATTTGTGGACATGATGAATAGAGTATGTCGTCCATATCTCGATAAATTTGTGATTTTCTTTATCGATAATATTCTGATATACTCTCGATCAGAGGAAGAGCATGCACATCATTTACGACTGCTTCTAGAATTATTGAAACAAGAAAAGTTGTATGCTAAGATGTCAAAATGTGAGTTCTGGCTGCGGGAAGTCCAATTTTTGGGACATATTATTTCGGAGTTGGGAATCAAGGTGGATCCTTTAAAAATGAAGCTATTGAAAAATGGGAAGCACCGAAAATCCCAACCAAAATTAGAAGTTTCTTGGATTGGCAGGTTACTACCGAAAGCTCATACAAGATTTTTCTCTTATAGCTACTCTACTAACTGGGTTGATGAAAAAGAATGTAAGATTTGAATGGAAAGAGGAGCAAACTAAAAATTTTCAGAAATTGAAAGATAAACTGTGTAGCGTGCCAATTTTATCTTTACCAGATGGAACAGAAGATTTTGTGGTTTATAATGATGCTTCAAAGTTGGGTCTGGGTTGTGTGCTGATGCAACGTGGAAATGTTATAGCTTACGTATCACGTCAATTAAAAGACCATGAAAAGCAATACCTCACTCATGATATGGAGCTGGGCGCTGTGGAAATCTGGTGGCATTATCTCTATGGGACTAAATGTCAAATTTTTACGGATCATAAAAGTTTGCAACATTTGTTCCATCAGAAGGAGTTAAATATGCGCCAAAGACGATGGTTAAAGTTGGTTGCTGATTATGATTGTAAGATTTTGTATCATCCTGGTAAGGCAAATGTGGTACCTGATGCTTTAAGCCGAAAAGAGAGAAGTGGTATAATTAAAGCTATATCATTAAGAGCTGAATTATTGCCAAGTATTCAGGAAGAATTGCAAAAATTTCAAGGCGAGGCTGTGAAAGAAGATAAAATCAATCAGGAACGATGTGGTGGGATGATCTCTAAATTGATGAATGACGGCCAGGAATTGTTATGCTTTTAAGGCAGAGTTTGGGTAACATTTTATGATGATCTCAGAAAATGCATTTTAAGTGAAGCCCATAAATCTCGTTTTGCTGTCCACCCGGGTACAAACAAAATGTATCGAGACATGAAACAATACTATTGGTGGCTAGGTATCAAGAAGGATATAGCCAAACATGTTGAACAATGTATGACATGTTTGCAAGTGAAAATAGAACATCAACCCCCTTATGGTAAGTTGCAGTCGTTAGAAACTCTGATTTAGAAATGAGATCATATCACTATGGATTTCATAACCAAATTACCTAAAACACCAAAGGGTTTTGACGCATATGGGTTATTGTGGATAGATTGTATAAATTTGCTCATTTCTTACTGATGAAAGAATCGTATTCAATGGATCGGTTGGCAAAATTACATATTGATGAAGTGGTAACACGTCATGATGTTCTGTTATCAATAATTTTTGATTGAGACAGTCGGTTCACTTCTATGTTCTGGAAAAGTTTTCAAAGAGAAATGGGTTCACAGATTAAGTTAAGTACTGCTTATCATCCCCAGACAGATGGACAAAGTGAACGAACAATCCAGACACTAGAAGATATACTTCGAGCCTGTGTCATTGATTTTGGAGGATCACGGGATAATCATTTATTGTTAATCGAATTCTTCTACAATAACATCTATCACTCGAGTATCCAAGCAGTACCTTTCGAGCTATTATATGGACAAAAATGTCAAAACCGTTGTGTTGGAATGAGGTAGGTGAGAAACAGCTGGCTGGACCAAAAATAGTTCAGCAGACGGCATATAAAATTAAACTGATTCAGAAACGGATGAAAACAGCCCAAGACCGTTATAAAATTTATGCTAATAAGTGTCGAAATCCGATTGAGTTTCAAGTCGGTGATGATGTGATGCTGAAGGTATCACCTTGGAAAGGAGTGGTTCGTTTTGGAAACAAATGCAATTTGAGCCCAAGGTATATTGGATCATTTCCTATTCTTGAACGAATTGAATAAATGACATATAAACTAGAACTTCCTATGGAATTATTCATAATACCTTTCATGTGTCCAATTTAAGGGAGTTGTTGGTCCCAAAAGGGTCTACAAGATAAGAAACAGTTTGTAGAA
>NC_037539.1:19213058-19214318 GCF_001531365.2 Cynara cardunculus var. scolymus | reverse complement strand
AAAAAAAATAACTGTAAATTTTGGTCCTTTGTAAACAAAGATGCTATATATACACAATATTCTCATGTTCAAAGGGTATGTAAAGTATATAGGGTATGTAAACTGTATAAACTGAAATACTAATGATTCAGAATTTGCTATCAGGTATGTAAAGTATAAAATTTTGGTTTAGTATATAATGTCCCCTAACACATGGGTATGTATGTGCACGCAGGGGTATGTATGTATGCATTGCAACAGCAGCTGACTTAGTTGTTATGATATTTGATTGATGATTTGGAGCTTTCGAAAATGAARAACATAGGTTGAACTTTAATTTTCTTCATTAATGGCTATTTTGGTGAAATTCTTGAGTATTGATCTTGTAAACAATAATATAAACATGGTTAGATGGTATTTTGATTGTTGGAATAAAGATTGAATCCAAAATATGGATTTTAGCTTATTTAGGGGTGAATTTGACAGCACCAATTCTATCCGAGATGCTGTTTTGAATGTGCGATAACTTTTTAACCGTAGCTCGGATTGCTACGATTCTGGACATTTTAGAAAGCTTATAAGTAGCTCTAAACCTGTCATTTAGACACTTTTTAGAAATAAGGATTCTAGGTTGGTTATATTTGCGTCTAAAAACTGATAAAAAGTTGATTTTGAGCTGTGAATTATAGTAACTAAAATGAGTTTAAATTAAGTTTGGTCAAGTTATTGTTGTCGGATCTTTTTGTCCATAAGGTATACATCTTACAGGTGTTAAATAAGATCACTTGGTCCTTCCAGAGTGACCGTTGGACGATGTTTAGACATATATGGACGTAGAGCAGGCACATGGGTATGTATGTATGCATTGCAACAACAGCTGACTATAAGATATGCATTGCAACAGCAGCTGACCATAATATGCAAAAATATGCATAACATATATCTAGAAGCTCCATGTATACAGGACAACAGGTTATATGACATTCTCAAGCCACCATGCCAACATCATATTTGGTTAGACCAGCTTGCAAATGACAGGTACATTGAATGAAACATGATCACCTAGTGAACAACAGGCAAAAGAAAAAGAAAGAAAACTAAAGCTAACGACTGTCCTAAATTTGCAATGTTTAAGTAAAAGTACTTTAGGACAGACTATAGACCATTTGCAAACACACATCTAGCTACATGTTTGAGAGTTGAGACTGCATTCTGTTTCAATATCATGTTTGGGACTTCACACCAGCAGGCAGCCATAAGGCCATCACCATTAACCATTTG
>NC_037539.1:19196348-19211138 GCF_001531365.2 Cynara cardunculus var. scolymus | reverse complement strand
AATGCAGTCCCAAACAGTCCAAAACAGAATAGCATCTTGAAAGAAAAAAACTTGACAAATACATATGCACACACACATTCTTATGGGGCTGTTTAATACTGTTGATTCATTTGCAAAGAGTCTAAGCATATAGCTTCCATAATCCATACTGTAAAATGCTAGAACTATTGAGGTCGAGTCATCAACTATATGCCTAAAATCAAGATAGCACCCATATAACACAGCATAATGTAAAAGAATGGATTATGCATTTCAACAAATAACTTCCAGTTCCAGTAACATGTTTAGAACAAGGATGAGCAAGAATGCAAGTCTGATTTTCTATGTAAATCAAGAACATGTTTAGGACAATATTTTCTATGTAAATCATGAAAGAGAATTCAGAAAGCAAAACCTTACCTCAGAGAAATTGCTAGGGGTTTGAAGAAGCTGTGTAGAAATCAAAACCTCCAAAGCCTGGTTATATGCACCGCTGAAGACTTCTTGGGAACCTCCCATTTGTGCAAGGTTTGCAGCCATTGAAGAAATCTAATGCTGACCTTACTATTTTCGATTTGGCGCAGGAAATTTCATGAAGAAGAAGCTGGAAAAGAAGAAAATAGAGAAAGGTTTTTCAACTTACCCAAAATGGTTTGGTGGGAACGGGATTGGAGCAGAGTATTCATGAGGAAGAAGGTAGAAAAGAAGAGAACATAAAAAGCATATTTGACCTTAACCAAAATAGAAGCTCTGCATTTCTCTCTTAAAGTCCATGCATAAAAAGGTTGTACCATATGCTTTATGACTTGTCTTTAAGAGATTTTTGAATTTGGTGCATAAAACCATTGTACCATATGCTTAGTAACTTGTATTTAAGACAGTGATCTAAATGGTTATATATGTAGTATAGATATATATATATATATATATATAAGAAAATACATTTGCGACCTGATTTATGTTGGACAACGAGAGCGAGACGCGTGTCTTGATTCATCATGAATATATTAACGTGATTTTTTTATAACATTCATAATAGATGTTATATCATTGTTGCTAAATGTCATATGAATGTGCTGTAGATGTGGCATACTATTGTTGATCCCCTTTTCGCACCACAAAATGTTCTTAACCAAATCTGGCTCTATATATAGATATTAATATACATAATTTTTTATTTTTTGAAAGGAAAACAAAAAACCCAAAATATCTCTTATATAACTAGATTTAAAAGAAATTATAATAATCGTTTGTGAGAGGTAAGAATCCAATAAAATTTGTAAACATGAAAGGATAAACGTATCTCCAACAACTATGCTAAAATGAAAGAAAAGAAAGATTTTAACAGTTTCTTTGCTCCAATAACTATGCCATCTTGTAGGGGTGCTCAAAAACCTAATCAACCTAACCCAACTCAATGAGAAATAACTCAAATCGAAGCAACTTGATGTCTAATCGAGTTGTAAAATCTTCAAACGTTAGATATTGGGTTACATTGATTTGAACCCAACCCAACCCGATGAATATGATATCTCTTCATTTCTTGTATTTATTATGAGTATTTAGTCCTTATTAATATGTACATTAGTCAATTACACCATCAATTACCCTTTTTTCATATACATATATATTCAATTTATTCTTCATCTCTATATAACTCCTTTATATATATGTTCAAGAACTGTGAAAATATATATATATATATATATATATATGCAAATTGAGAAAATTTATTTAATACAATATACTTAAAATCTAAGAAGTATGAATAAGTTGTACAAAATGGTTGATGATGAAAAATGAATTATTAGTAGAGCAAACAATATATTCAAAGTTAGAAGATTATTTTGATGTACCAAAGTATCAACCCGATCAACCTGTATAATTTGGGTTGGATTGGGTTGAGATTTTTCAGACTAGAAGCATTAGGTTGAGTTGTTCAAATGTTTTCAACAGATCAATCTAACCATGAGAACCTCTACCATCTTGTATGCTAAAAAAAAAAAGATAGAGATTGTAAAAATCTCTAAATTTAGATAATCTTTAAATAGAGAGAAAAATTATTATTTTAATACTTTCTTACTAATAGAGGTATTGAAAATAAATATTTAAGAGAAAGAAATATGATTTTATCAAATATTCTGTAATTAATATTATAATTGATATAGTAAAGTAACTATTGAAGTTGAATGTTATTATTTAAAAATTTTGATTTTTAATATTTTATTTTAAAGAAAATATAGTATAGCTGTATAGGCATTGAAAATGCTCTAAATTCTAAATCTAAAATTAAAGAATTAGAGACGGATTCCGTTAAAACCTACAACGTTAAAGGACGTAAAATGTAATTTAGTCTTAATTTATGTGTTGGGGTCACGTCCTAAGACTTCCCCACTCATCCCTGTCTTTCTCTCTCCAGAAACCTCAAGGGTGTGAAAGGGCGAAAACGTTTAGTGAGGGAAAGAGATTGTGGGAGGATTGGAGACGAAGATGCTCACACCACTCTCACTGCTCACCTTCCTTTTAGTTTTCCTTGCAGCTTTCACACCTTCTTACCAAGGTTTTCTTACTTACATTCTTCTTATTTGGATTTTCTATGCGACAAATCACTAAGTTTTTGCTCCTTGTTTATGGGTTTGTTTTGCTAGATTAGTATATTTCCTTCTAATTTGAGTTGTCGAATAATTTCCTTAGTTTTTTATGCTTACTTTTGGTTGTATCTAATGTGAATCAAAGAATTGGGAACTTATCACTAATGCGTAGTTTGTGAGATTGTGATCAAATGTGAGATTGTAAAGTTTGAGTAGTTTCAACTTCTAACTAAACATTTGCAGCAAACAAATTGGTATAAGTTATTCTTGTTTTCATTAGGAAACGGAGACCTTCCCTTTTGTCCGTGATTTCGGCTGCAAACACGATATTAACTGTGGACTTTATATGCACTATGAGATTCAACCGACTTTGTGGGATCTGGGTGTTAGGGGAAAGCTTTTGGCTTGAGTACAATTCTTAATAAAAATCTAACGGATGTATTTTTTCTTCTGGTAAATAGAAATGACCGAATTTTGAAGGAAGCTACTTTTGCTTGCAACAGTTGGAAGCTGGGTGGATATGGTGGGAGAAGGGCTTCAAATCTTTCAGACTTCTACCCCTAATTACATTATAACAATCACAATTCTTACTTCACTCCCCCTTCAAATATTCCCAAAATTACAAGAGTGCACACCGACAATATTTGCTCCCATGGGATGTGATGTCTCATTGGTGATATATCCTTCAAGTGTTCACTTGCTTTTTCAAGCAAGCACTTTCTGTCCTATAATTTGTTATTCTTAGCATCTTTGATGTTGCAGAAATGTTCATAGTTGAAAGTTGAAAGAACATTACACTTTGTCAATATGCAGAGTAAATAGCTATGATTTTAGAAGCTGTTTGCCCAATTTTTTTATTTTGAGTTATGGTGTATACAGATTTGAAGTGACTCTGTATTTCTGTTATTTGCTGAACCAATTAAATTTCAAATGAACATACTTTAGTATGTATTTGAATGTCTTGTCTGTGATTTTTATCTCTACTATCTGGCTTTCAATGAATGCAGCACCATATGCTCTGAGAATAAGCTGTGGAGCTCGCAAGGACGTCCACACGCCACCAACAAATACATTTTGGTACAGGGATTTTGGATATAGTGGTGGGATACCTAGTGCTAATGCAACCCGTCCAAGTTATATCACTCCTCCACTTAGTACACTTCGCTATTTTCCTTTGTCTACGGGTCCTGAAAATTGCTATCACATAGAGAGGGTGCCTCATGGCCACTATTCAGTGAGAGTCTTTCTTGGATTGATTCATGATCCCACTTTCGACAACGAACCTTTGTTTGATGTATCTGTGGAAGGGACCGTAGTTTACTCTTTGTCATCAGGTTGGAGTAACCATGATGATGAGCAAGCCTTTGTCGAGGCCCTTGTGTTTCTTGAAGACGGAACCGCCTCTATTTGCTTTCACAGCACTGGTCATGGAGACCCAGCTGTACTCTCCATCGAAGTTCTTCAAGTTGGCAATAATGCATACAACTACGGCTCAGGATGGGGCCGAGGAACAATTCTAAGAACTCATAAAAGACTCAGCTGTGGTGCTAAAAGTCCAAAATTTGATGTGGATTACAGTGGGAACCACTGGGGTGGAGACCGATTCTGGAATTCCATTACTACTTTCGGCCAAAAGTCTGATCGTGCTTTGGCCACAAAAAACAGCATTAAGTTATCCTCAAATGTACCAAACTATTACCCGGAAGCTCTTTACCAGACTGCGCTTGTTAGCACTGATAATCAGCCTGATCTAACGTACACAATGGATGTGGATCCAAATAGAAATTACTCCATTTGGCTGCACTTTGCGGAGATTGATCCATCAGTCACAGGGGAGGGACAACGGGTGTTTGACATCCTAATAAACGGTGATACTGAATATCAAGGTATTGATATCGTCAAAATGAGTGGAGATATAAATAGTGCTCTTGTGTTGAATACGACAGTTGCTGTTAGTGGAAGGAGTTTGACAATAAGTATGCACCCTGTAAAAGGCAGTCATGCCATAATAAGTGCCATAGAGATCTTCGAAATTGTCAGAGCTGAGTCCAAAACCTTAATTGACGAAGGTACCTTTTATAGCTACCTTACTTGTCTATTTCCTTAATGATTTTCTGAATCTCCATGTTTCATTTCCAATCCTTCGCGACAGTAATGAAACCAAAAGACAAATGGTCAATAAGTTATTGCAACTGTAGTCCATGCCAACTATGTTGTTTGTTTGAAAATCATAGGGCTAATCAAGTTCTAAACCATGTTACATCCTTGAGATTTTAACAAGTCATGCTTGAACGTGCTTTTCTCATGGTAGCATCGAACGTCCAACAAAAGCTAATTTATGCTAAATTGATCCATGCTTTGCCACCATAGTCAAGTGCTTCTCCTTTCTGATCATATCACATTAACCAGACAATTCATATTCAAAAGCATCTCTCCCAACAGGCACTAAAATTTTGGCGAAAAAGCTGTACACGATTGTTCTGCATGTAGAGTTGCTGATACATATACATTGCGATCACCTAGTGTGACTTAAATCAATGGTTTCCCTGTAATAAGTCTAACTCTTTAAAGGGAAATTAGAAGTGATTTAAGATGTTAACTGATGCCACTTTAGTTGGGTTGATACCACTCTCTGCTAGAACATATGGAGTCTAGTGGAAGAATCAATCACAGGTCATTTTGTTACATCGAAATGACTCATGTCCATTCATAGACTCCAACTGTAGTTTTAGCTTTTTGTTTGTCATTAACAACAATTATATATTTACTTCAATAACATCTAGCAGGCACTTGATTTTTGGGATCATTCTTCCAATGTAGTATGAAAATCATGTATATGACGAGAAGCAAAAAACTTGGCAACTGATAGGAGATAATATTCTTCATGCATAGACTAGTTACAACCTTACCTTTCTATCAATAGAACCTGCGGAAAAGAGACCCGGAAACTGCTAAACATTTTCTTACCCACGTCTGGTAGGGGAAACCCCTAAAATTAGATGATTTTTACAGGAAAATTCATATAAGCTCAAGGTTGTGTTAATGAGCAACACTGTGAAGCCCAGTTTAGCTCTTGAAACGCTCCATTTAGCCAACTAAAGTTTGTTAATTTGAGCACTTTTGTTGGCAAATAAACAGCTGAATTGCCACGTATTGCATATTGATAATAAGGGGGCTAATTTTTCTGCTTTTTATTTGGTCATACGTAGCTTGACATATTTGGTTGTTGAGTAGTAATTTAAAAAAATTCATGAATTTAAAGCCTCAGAAGGAATTCTTATGAAATAAACTTTTTCATTTGTAGTAAGAGCTCTGCAGAAATTAAAGAATGCCCTGGGTCTTCCTCTTCGTTTTGGTTGGAATGGCGATCCATGTGTTCCACAGCAGCATCCATGGAGTGGAGTAGATTGTCAATTTGATAGCGCTAAAAGTAAATGGGTCATTGATGGACTGTAAGTTTGTCTTATGCTTCAGTTGACATTTCTGATATGATTTGTCATATTGATTCAAAATCTGCAACAAAATAAAATTTATGAAACCAACTCAACCTGGATAGGGCAAGTTGGATTGTCTTCATAGGGAACAATTGATGTATTAACAAGATTGTATTACAAGAAAGCAAATAGATTGAATTTATTAAACCTCACCCATTCTCTTTGTAATTATAGTGGTTTGGGTGTTCAACCACAAACATGGTCACACAAATAAAGAGTAATTTTACCCTTGGCATGGTCTATTTGTTTCATTTACTTCCACCATAATATCTAATATACTGCATTGGCGTATATAAACCTTCTTTGGAGTAAGCACTAATGCAATAAAATCATTGCTTGATTAAGCACCTTTAATTGTCATTATTACAAAAGATCTGCTAATTAAGAAATTTTTCCAAAGATCAAACAAAAGAATGACAAGATAGACACGGGTATAATTGTTTCCTTAGAGCAAGCCATACACTTAGACATTCATCATGTAACAACCGCTATGGTGGCCTTGGTGCATACAATTAATCATTTGTGTAACTAAAATGAAGAACAAGGAGGCAGTTGTGTCACATTGTTCATTTTGGAAATGAAGTTCTGAGATCAAGAAAATCCTTTGATCAAAAGTTCCTACAGTCCAAAAGGTTTCTTTGCTCTAAAGGTTGAAGGAGAGGTATTTATATGAAGGTTGAAAACTTAGGACGAAAGTTAAAAATATCAAGTGATGTGGTTAAGATAAGAAATGAATACTCAGATTAGGAAGTGAAAATCCAGAAGTTACAGAAAATCTTGTTCACTTCAGAATCTTATAGATTCTCTTCCAGGCACAACATTTTTTTTTTGTTTTCATCCTCCACGAAATTGATGATGTGGTGTGCATATGAATTTTAGCACTATAACTTAGCTTGCTACAATGCCTGGTAAATCATGTGCTTGGACCTGAGCAGAAGTTATCCTTAATGGCCCAAAGTAGGTATTGGCTGATATGCCCAGAAGTATTAATGCTTGCAAAATTGAGTTTCACTGTATCAACATGCCTGCCTTCGTGAACTCACTCTCTGACAATTTGATTGAATGCATTGTTATGTTCACTCTGAAAAGGGTTTTTTGATCCATGATGCACATGCCTTCGTATTTTTTGATACGAGTATGCGAGATTATCTTGATCTTCTGATGAATGCACACTTGGGAGTCTATTGTTCATGTGAGAACATATGGATACATTGGAACCTTTAATCCTTTATGTTGATGTGAAAGTATCGCTACATGATCTTGATAATTTTTGAATGTATGGCTGCTTTCTTCTTGCTTATTCTCCATTTAAACTTCCCCACTCAGCCAATATTCTTGTAACATGGGGGATGTGAGGTGACATAAAAAATGCATCGATAATGTGATCAAAGAATTCTAACCAATAATTAATATATGAATTATACCATTTATTATACAAACTATCACATAAATTGTAGATAAATTGTGTGTTTGCTCAGACAGAAATCCTTGTGAGTGATACCTAAAAAACAAAAATGCATCAAAGTTTTGGTGAATTCCACCTCTGCAATTGTTAACTCATAGCCGATATTCTTATCACTACAGATTACACATCTGTTTTTGAGTGTCCCAGAAACAACCACTTCAAGAATGCAACTGAAAGGTTGCATACAAAGACATCCCTCCCCATGCTTCACTACCACCGTCCACCATTACTCCCGAAAAAGAACAGAAAAAAACTCAAGTGTGTTTAGAAATCTGTTGTTTTCGTCCGCTAAATCTTTGTGCTGATGGTATTCTCATTTCTTATAAACAATTCTAACTCTGTATTTACTTGTGGTATCAGAGGTCTTGACAACCAAGGTTTGAGAGGGTTTTTGCCTGCTGACATATCCAAGCTGAGTCATCTACAAAATATGTAAGTTTAAATGGCTCCATCCATCTCATAAACACATCATCTGCTGTTCACAATGAAAATTTGCTCTTTTTCTATCGCCGATGTTTTTCAGGGGAGTCCATCATGCAATAAAAAAAATTGATCTTATTGAGAAACCCACCATATACAAACTCAAAGGAAAAACAAAGAAAAGACATCCATACTATCAATGATCAATGTTTCTTTACTAGAAAAGCACACATGGTACCACATGCCTACATGAACACCAATAGATGACTGGGTAAAATCATTGGCCTGAGTCCTGACTTCCCATCATCTCTCTTGTCCATTTGCAGGAACCTGAGTGAAAATAGCATCAAGGGGCACATTCCTTCTTCACTTGGAACAATTGCCAGTTTAGAAGTACTGTGAGTATAATTTAGTAGGAGCAACCCTGCTCAGACATGTTTGCTTGCCTATCAGCTGCTCGATCAAGAGAACTTTTTTATTTGGAGCACATGCTGAATTTTCTGTTACTCTATAGATCACCATGCTTCTGTCGTTTTGTGGATACCTGAGTTCGTATATTTGCTTATCTTTGTTACGGATAAGCAAACATAAGAATTGGGATTTTCAAAATATGCATAGATTTTAGCCTACCTCAAAAAGTCCCAGCACAATAGGCTTTTTATTGCTACTGCTCCTTGTCAATGTTTCCAATTTGTACAAACTTTACAATTCAGGATTTGCATTTCTGTATTATTTAGTTACTTCATGTACATAGTGTCATTTTTCTTAAGTCCTGTTTTCCAACTTTCATTCTTTGGGGGTGGACGGAATGGCAGAATGTGTGGAGTCGGCCAAACCACCTGGGCACTCGGCCCAATATGAGTCAGATTGCTTAGCCATGCTTCATAATTGGAAAAATGAGCACCGTGGAAATACATGCCACTCAGCCAAAGAAAGATGACGGAAAGTTGACCGAAATTCGCACTAAATACTCTTCGAGAGATCTCCTCCCACATAAGCTAATGTAGATCAGCATTGTTATTGGTTCACCTTCATTCCAGGGGATTATACATAATAAATTAATTTGATCTGACATAATATATTCATTATGAGAAGAGATGTTAAGTGCCATAAAAAACGAATTACGTAGATCCTGGAACAGTATTTGGAAAACATTGTATAAGGCAAGAAATTGGGGTCATAAGTAGAAAGAGGTAGAGAAAGAACAAAAGAAATGGAGAGAATGAGAGAACTTATGCATGACATAGATTTACATGCTACAATTTTGATTACATGCAAAAATAGCTCTAATTCTGATTCATTTCGACCCATCCAAATTTAAAGCTAATTGTGTACTTGATGCATTTCCAGGAAAGCATACTTATTACATGATATTAAGAGAATCCAATTAGTCAAAAACATTTTCCTCGTCTCAGTAGACTGTTCAAAATCACCTTGACTTTTTGTGCTTTCATGCAACTTGTAATTGTTTCAACTATTTAGCTAGCAGCTACATGATGAATGTGTTATCTGAACCTGAATTTGCATGGCAGGGACCTTTCATACAATTTCTTTAATGGATCTATTCCTGAAAGCCTTGGTGGCTTGACATCAGTTCGGATATTGTAAGATGCTCACTCTTTTTCTTCGTCTTTTTCACGAGCAGCAAAACAACACAAGTATAAACATATGAAGCATACTTTGGAATATAGGTCTGATACAAGACCCTAACAGCAACACTACAGTTCCATGATTTGTAATTCATGTGTTTGCATGATATAAATGGTTTACTCTACAATTAGAAAAGCAAGCAAGCATTAGTATCATTTTACAACACATATGGGACAATATTTTGCTGCATCGTTATTCATTTTGTGTTATTGTACGTCTTCATGTTGTAGGAATCTCAACAGCAACTCCCTCACTGGAAGAGTCCCTGCTGCACTAGGGGGAAGGCTCTTGCACCGAGCAAGCTTCAAGTATGTTTTTAGTTCTCTCTAGTTGTACTTTGGTTATATTAGTCTTAAGACTTTTTTTTTGGGTAACTGTGGGTTTCTTGGCGACCAAGAATGGCTTGGAGTCATTGCAGGTGAACCTCCATGGCCACAAGGGCTTTGGTAGTGCCTGGATTCGAACTCGGTGAAGATGAGATTTCCACTACACCCCCCTAAGCCTAAACCTGTGTGCAATAACCCAAGTGGTTATTAGTCTTAGACCTTAATACTCCTAAAGAAGGAACACTTCAATAACCCATAGTGGTTATTAGTCCTAGACCTTAATACTCCTAAAGAAGGAACACTTCAATAACCCATAGTGGTTATTAGTCCTAGATCTTAATACTCCTAAAAATAGGGACAGGATCCGTCAAAATCACCAAACCACGGATGAAAAATGTAATTCATTCTGAGATTAATTTTCTTGCACTCCCTCGTCCCTAAAAAAGATGTACCGATTCTGCTTTGAATTTCAAATCTAATACTTGAATGTATATTGATCTTAAACTCTTAAAAGGGAACCTTTGCCATATTACATCAAAAGTTGGTGTTTTTGTTTGTAGCTGGTAGAAGTTCTCAAAAGTTTATATTGTCAGCATCCCATCTGAAATTCAAAAAAGAACATGCATCTCCTTTTTCATAGCATTGGTGTCAACTTAACATGATCTACAATTTTGACTCGGGATTGAGCTTCCAAACACTATAGAAGCAGTCAGGCAGCCCCCCTGGGCCCTTACTAAGGGACAATTGATAGTAAACAGTAGGCATTGATATATTAAATGAATATGCTCAAATATTGATTGTGGGCGTGTACAGTTTTACTGATAATAAAGGTCTTTGTGGGATACCTGGATTACCAACTTGTGGACCCCACCTTACTGCTGGTGCAAAGATCGGAATCGCCTTAGGGTCATGTGCAGTGCTTCTTCTGATTGCCACTTGCTTGACATGTTGGTGGAAAAGGCGTCAAAACATCCTCCGAGCTCAGAAAATTGCTGGTAAGATATGCAAGCACTAATTTGTCATAGTTTCTCCCCTATAAAGGAAAAAATCTTCTACATATGTGATTTGAAGAACTGTGTTGCATTATCTAATCCCCATCCCCATCCCCATCCCCATCCCCTTATACATGACATGCATATGAATCACATTCCATCCTATCAAAATTGCAATGCATCATGTTTTAGGATGTCAATGACTTGTAACATCTCACTTTTTTGTAAATGTTCAAAGCTAGACTCGCCCTTTTTGCCCATTGTCGTCGTTGCAATGTACTAGTTGTACTGACCTTGGCCTATGAAATTTCTTGTCATTATGAAAAATTATTTTAGATATTTCTCTAAGGGTAAAATGCAACAAAAGTTTAGTTCTTATTTGGTTTTTTTCTTCTTAAATTGATGTAACAAACTTTCAAAATTTTCTATTTTTTACCATTTTGATTTGTGCTTGTAAAATTTGATGGCATGGATACCCGTTTATGAAACGGCTACAAAAAATTCGAAAATTGACATCCACGTTATTAAGTGTTACAAGATCGGCAAGTCATCTCTCAAATAAGAAGAAGAAAATTGGAAATTTTGAATTTTTGTTATATTAAATAGGAAATTTTGAAACCGAGGAAAAAAAATTGTTACATGAGAATCAAGGAAAACTTGGTTGGATTTTGATGCATTTTACTCTCTAATCGTAAGTCAATTTTGTCATGGAGGCATAAAACATTTGTTGACTTAGCACATACTCCCTCCATCCCGTAACTACAACAATTCCCTTTTAAGATGACCGAAAAATGAATGCAGCATCTCTTTTTTTCCCGCCAAGTGTCAATCGAATTACATTTTTACTCGTCAAAAGTATTGATAGCGCTGTTTTGATCCACAAGATTCCTCATGATGTCATTGTGAGGGGTAGTTCAAGATATCTGAGTGATATCTAAACATGTTTCATAAAACTATGTCAGATCAAATGTTGCATTTATTATGTTCACAACGAACAGAGTAGAAGTTACCCCTTCTCATGATTCATCTTCTATATGATAAACAGCAAGAGGCGCTCCTTATGCAAAAGCAAGAACTCATTTCGCACGTGACGTCCAATTAACAAGGCATAACAGTGGTCAAGAACATGCTAGGACTGCCGCCGAGAATGGACCTATCCTGCTTTCTTGATCATAACCATCCATCCAACCGAAATCTTAATCCTACCTTGGAAACATATATACTTACACACGTTACTAATGGTAGCGTATTATTTTTACGGGTTATGTTGATCTTTGTTAAATGTCTAGTGAGGTTGGCTTTTTGCAACCCTAGGAAGTTGTAGTTGAAACCAAGTAGTTACTCCATTGAGTATTAACAGGGAATGAAGAAGATTGTATATTGTTATCCCTTTTACATTTTCATTTTTCACCGAGTGGAAGTCGACTTCTTTACTTTCCAAAAGAGCCTTTTTGAATAAAATGATAATCTAAGCGGATGTGAGATTTTAACAGTTTCGAAGTTGAAATCATCTCTAGTTTATTCAGCCATCTAACATGGCATGCATATGGGTCATGGAAATTCAAATACAAAAAAAAAAAAAAACGAATCTTGATTTAAGAACTAACTTGTTTCGAATTTGATTGTTATTGCACGAGGGAAGATTAATTGAAAGAAACTAGTCGATGTGTGTTGTATGTTCTTGTTTGGCTCGTATAATTATTATTTTTGAACAGTTAGTATGGTTTTTTTTTAATAACCATGGGTTCTAGGTCAACTTACACACGTATTGACTAATTCCCGAGCAATCACGAAAGTCATCGCAGGTGAACCTCAATGGTCATAAGGGCTTTGGCAGCACTCAGATACGAAATTGGGATAAATGAGATTTTCCACTCTAAGGCTTGATCATTACAATCCAAGTGATTAACAATTAGTATGTTTACATAACCTAATCTGGCATTAGGCTGCTCATGGGTTGAGTTGGCCAGATTGAAGACATTTTGAACAACCCAACTTAATGTTTGCGGTTTGAAAAATCTCAACCCAACCAAAACTACAACCCAAATTATTTGCAATATATAGACAAATCATATAGAAACTGCCTATGATTTGCAATTATGGTTCTTAACTTTCAAACGGTTTCCATATTATTTGCAATGTATGTATATGTATGTACACACATATATATATATATATATATATAGAGAGAGAGAGAGAGGAATGATTATGCAAGAAGCTAAACATTTGTGAGAATGCAAGAAGTCTCAATATCATACAAGGTTCAGCGAGGTCAAGCCTCAAGCCTTACACGCCACGGGAGGACGCGACGTTTCTTGAGACGTGATATATGACGGCAAATTCGTATATCATATATAGAAAATTATATATAGAAAATTATATATAGAAATATATTTTCGATATATTATCTAATCAAATAATTATATTAAATGTACATTAATATTAGAAAAAGAAAAATCATATAGATTATTATTATAAAAATAGGTTTTTGATTAAATATTTAAAATAGAACTTATAAAGGTAATTTTACAACTTCATTTTAACCGTGAGTCTGTAACATTTATGAATTTGTAAAACTGTGAGTGATATGATTAGTTAGATCTATAAAAAAGTAAAATCTAAATTTAAAAGTGTAAAAACATAAAAGATAAAAAAAAATTGGAAAAAAATCACGTGTTACAAAAAACACGCGCCGCGGGGTGCCTCAAGATGTCATGGCGTGAGTCACGTCTTATATAAACGCTATGGACCATTTCGTAATGTCGGAGACGCGTCTTGCGCCATATCGCGCCTTTTTGAACATTGATTTCATATATGATTACACTTCCTTGAGTTTGTTTAATCATATATGATTAAAACATCTATTTGTTGTCAATGCAACATGTATTTAAACATATATGATTAAACTTGTGTATAATCCGTGCAATCATATATGATACGTTTAACTTTTCGCATTCTCACAAAATGTTTAACTTCTCGTTTAAACCTGCCCACATACATGCATACATACCCATATACATACATACATACATACATACATATATGCATGCATGCATACATACATACATACCCATATACATACATACATACATACCCATATACATCGATACATACCCATATACATATATACATAAATGCATGCATGCATGCATGCACACATGCACACAGACAGACACAGACACACACACACACAAACACACACACACACACAGACGCGCACACACACACACACACATCTATACTATCTTATAAAGCATTTGGCTAAAACTCTTAAAAACTCTTAAAACTCTTAAATTCGTTCATCCCTAAATGATTTCATCCCATATCTGAATTCGTGTAACTAACTGCAGATAAACACAATCAAATATAGGATAAACATCTCATTTTAAATATAAAAAATCTAAAATATAATAGGATTATCATTGAGTTCTAACAACATACTTAATTATTATCTTTATAAAATGTTATATTATTAAACCAAAAATAAATTATTTCATTATTAAACTTAAATTAAATTTTAAAAAAAAAATCTATACTATATTATAAAACATTTGACAAAAACTGTTAAAAACTACTTTTTATGCGTAAAGTACTATTTATTAATGCATATTACTTAACACTCAAGATTACAGTAGATTGTGCGTAAGTACAACTTATTAAAGCTCCATATCTGAATTCGTGTAACTAATTGCATAAACACATAATCAAATACAAGATAAAAATTTTATTTTAAATATAAAAATCTAAAATATAATTAGGATAATCATTGAGTTCTAACAGAATACTTAATTATTTTCTTTATAAAATGTTATATTATTAAACCAAAAATAAATTATTTCATTATTAAATTTAAATTAAGTTATAATTTTTTTT
>NC_037539.1:19194103-19195336 GCF_001531365.2 Cynara cardunculus var. scolymus | reverse complement strand
CAGTATGTATATGTGCATATAAATAATTAAAAATGTTTCATTATTTTTATGTACGTGTGTATAACGTACAGATAAATGGTAATTAAGGTGTTCCCCGACTTTTTATTTTTGCAATTTTCTCCTAAACTTGACCATATATATATACACACACCATATATCTATACCCTATATATATACCCCTCCCTCCCCCCCCCCAACACACACACACACACACACACACATATATATATATATATATATGGATGATCAATTGAGAATTTAACTATTTAAGAGAATACGAAAAAGGCCACGTGCAAAATCACATGTGATTTTACATTAACAGCCAAAAAAGTGTGTGGGCGATCCTATGGAACTTCTTCAGGTCGCGGGGGCAAGGCTGCATGAACCACATGTGATTTTGTACGTGATGTTAGTGTAAAATCACATGTAACTCGATTGTTCTCTTATTCTCTTAAATAGGTATCGTTCTTGTTTGAGCCCGACTATATATACATACAAATAATGGTTAATAGGGTTTTCTTCGGTTTTTCATTTTTTACAATTTTCTCCTAAACCTGACCCTATATATACTTCTTCTTCTTCTTCTTCTGGTTAGACCGAAAGGTCTAGTGAGATACCCTACTTATGTTATTGCAGGGTGAAAAATCGCCAAAATCTTTATGGAAAAACATCCTTTCATATATAACAATTATATGAACCAATAAGAACACAATATCAGACTTCTTCCATATTTCAAGCAAAGCTTTCAATTATATGAATCTCATACCTCTAAACCAAATCAGGTTTCACATAATGCCACTTTTAAATCTTTTTAAACCAAAATAAGGTTTATAAAGTTTCAGGCCAAACCTTTGGTTATAAGGGTGACATTTGTATGTGTGTGTTGTATGATATAACTCTTTCTATTATATCCTTTAAGATTACCGTGTTCTGGAATCTTTATTTCTTTGTCATTTAAAGATTTAGGATCAAGGTTCTTATTGGAAATCATAGTTTGGATGTTATTGAGGAGAAAACATCAGGTTTGGCCTGAAACTTTATAAACCTTATTTTGGTTTAAAAAGATTTAAAAGTGGCTTTATGTGAAACCTGATTTGGTTTAGAGGTATGTGATTCGTATAATTGAAAGCTTTGCTTGAAATATGGAAGAAGTCTTATATTGTGTTCTTATTGGTTCATATAATTGTTATATATGAAAGGATGTTTTTCCATAAAGATTTTGGTGATTTTTCA
>NC_037539.1:19183149-19193818 GCF_001531365.2 Cynara cardunculus var. scolymus | reverse complement strand
ATGTATATATATATATATATATATATATATATATATATATATATATTTATATCAAATTCTCAAAATATAAATTTTTAAACCGGAATATTACAATTTACTGTAACAACTCCCAGTTTCCATATACAGATAATCCACATACATATACTCATAATACTAAAAATAGTATTGTTACAAAACACGGACTAACAAAATCTTTCTTTACTACATTTATGAGTAAACAAATGTCATCAACATTAAACTTTTTCCTTTCCTTTATCCTGCGAGGTATGATGACCTACAAAACCGGTTAGTCCAACAACTGAGCGTTAGACCCAAAAGGTCTAGTGAGTGCATAATTCTCAAACAAATAACACACTTTCTAAACAATCAGTTCAGAATCAAACCTGTTCAGATACATATACTCATTATATCTCTCTCGCGGTTACACCGCCATCACATCTCTCTCTCGCGGTTACACCGTCATTACATCTCTCTTGCGGTTACACCGCCATTACATCTCTCTCGCGGTTACACCGCCATTACATCTCTCTCGCGGTTATACTGCCATTACATTTCTCTCGCGGTTACACCGCCATTACATCTCGTTGTAATCTTAGATATCCGGCCATTCTCGACGGGAATTCTGATTTACGTGAGAAGCAGATGATTAATCATCTGCTTCCGGAAGAAATCGAAGAATTTCTTTAGTAAAATTGAACTGTCTCAATTCTCGGGCTTCCAAAGAACAAGGCCTTTTTCGAATAAGCCAATAAAAACTTGTTCTTCTTCCGTAAATAATCCAAGAAAAAGTATTTCTAGTTTGCATGGTCCAACCATTGATCCCGAAAATTTTGAGTTTTAGTCCCGTATTAAGTGACGGTACCAGAAACAATGGTATCTCCAATTAGATCTTTGACTCAGTGATGAGCGGATTCGAAATACGGCTTAAGTAATGCACAAAGAACTTGAGAAAGTTTTTGATAATTAAGTAGAGATACAAATTTTGTATGTATTTAGATAAGGATTAAGCATTGGAGATTCATATTACAAAGAGATTTGAGAATGAATTTTATTTCTTTTTCTGTTCAGCTAAATCAACAAGTTTTTGAGTGGTGAGAGTGGGAACTTTGTGGGGACTGTTTATAAATCTTCACTTTCGAGAGATAAGAATTTTTACAAACACCTCATAAGTTTCTGATCATTATATTGTTGATTTTATCTTAAAGAATACTTACATCGATGCCCCTCTTTTTTTATAAGTCTATTTCGTATTTTAAAGCTTTTTAACAACAAAAATCCAACTTTTATTCACATACAAAAGCATTATCAACAAGTTCATGAAAGTCTCCGATTCTCAGTAGTTCAATCCCTGTGGAAACGATCTTGGTACTTTACCACTCTTTTACTTGTAAACGATCATAGTGTCGGCATGCACTTGCACCGCCATTGTGGGGACTTTGTGCCCACTATATGAACACAAACGATTATATATATATATATATATAGGTGGATGTTCAAATGAGAACACCTTCATTTTACGAGAATGAGAGAACACCCTTCTCACATGTGATAATACGCGTGAGGGGACCCTGTGATGTGCGGACGACGTGTTGTACGACTTAGGCCGCGTCAAAGGTTGTCTGTGCCTATGATTTAGCATCACATGTGATGGTCTTGATGAATTATAGTATCGTATCAACCAGGCCCGTCCCTTGGCCTGTTAAATCTGCTATTTAGAATTGGGCCCCCAAAAATTTGGGGTCCCAAAATCACACTGACGCTTCTATATTTCACACTCGACCTTTGATCTTCCTGGTATTTTGGTTCTTCTCCTTCGCCCTTTCTTATGACCTTCTCCATGAATCTGAATCCAAAGTCAGCACTCAACACTCACACATCAACGACGGTATTTCTCACCTTGTTCACTTCTGTTGTTCGGTGGACGGGCCTACATTTCACACATCAACGACGGTATTTCTTCTTCCAGATTATTATTTGTGGGCATTACATTTACATATAGTCATACACACACACACACACACACATATATATATATATATATGTATGTATATATACATAAACCTAGAAAGAGAGAGACCCACCAGCTGAACTCCCATGGAGAAGGATTGAAGGAATCGTTTTTTGGGTATCTGTTTCAATGGCAGAAGCAATAGACTCCATCTTTATCTCATCTTAGTGTAGCATAAAGCAGATTATTTGCAAATTGCAGTGGTGATGTTAATTAAAACCCAGTGAGGCAATGATCAAGTTGTTTAAAAGTCTTTTAGGTTACCAATTTTGTTACTGGTTTTGATTTAGGTTACCGGTTTTTTTTAGTTTGGTTTTGGTTACCGATTTTGCTTTAGGTTTTGGTTGGGAATACCGATTTCGTTTCTGGTTTTGATTTGGGTTACTGATTTTGTTTTTGATTTTGCTTTGAGTTACCGAATACCAATTTTGTTTATGGTTTTGAGTTGGGCTACCGAATTTTTTGATATTTACTTGTTTAGATTCATTGATTTAGAAAATACCATACTCAAATTATGTAACTTATGTTTGTGTTCATATTGTTTACTTGTTTAGGTTAGGATTTAAGAAATCAAAATTAACATATCGTTTATTGTTTAGGACTTTAGTCTTCAAATGAACTATAATAGTAGTACGTGATAACATGTGTAACAGGGCCTTCAAAAAGATTAGAACGACCCAGGTATCAACAACACCCTTATCACATGCGATAATACTTGTGAGGGGGCTTAGTGGTGCATGGGTGACTTGGCCCGCAACCAAGATCGCATCGATAATCGTCCGCGTCTCTGATTTAGTATCATATGTGATTGTCTATAATAAAAGAGTGTTCTCGTGTCCTCGTAAAATGAGGATGTTCTTGTTTGAACCCTTTCCTATATATATATATATATATATATATAATAGTGACATCATCAAATGCAACCTCTTCGAAAATTACGGCCAATGAAACCCAATTTAGGTCGTCCTTTCTTTTGACCAATGGTTGATGAATTTTCGGATTTAAATTTATTAAAAAACTAAGAAAACAAATGAATGGAAAAAAAATAGCATGTCGTATCAATTAAGAGTTTGATAGTTTTGGAAAATATTTTAAATTTAAATTTAAATTAATAATTTGAATTATATATTTTTGGTTATTATGTCTCTATGATTTTCTCCATTATCTCCACAATTTTCTCCAATCTCTCTCTCTCTCTACCACTTCCTATCATCCAATTCCTCAACTTCTGACTATCGTGTCGTAGGCTGGTTCTCCGATTATCTTCTTGTCGAACGATGCCGCCGTCGGCACCTGTGAGAATTTCAGCGGTTCTATTCGTTCTATGCTTTCCTCTTCTTATGTTTCCTCTCTGTCGGCTATCGTTTGTTCGGCGGCCAAAGGTGGTGCTTCAAACAATCACGCCCAACTCTCCGTTTCCCAATCTGCCATTCTAGGTGAATGGTTTAAATTATGAATCTACGGCTGAAGATGAGTGTTCAATACATATGATGATAGTTTCATATACGACAAGATGATGAAGTTTTGTATATGGATCATTTTTGGATAAAAATTCTTTTTCATATATGGATCATTTTTTTAATATATTTTCTTATAAGAAAAAGTGATGAAGATGAAAAAATGATGCATTTTTTCATATATGGATCATTTTTGTATTACATATACGAAAAAGTGACAAATTTTTGTATATGGATCATTTTTTATATGGTTTCGTAGATGAAAAAAAATGATGATTTTTTATATGAATCATTTTTGTATATGAATCGTTTTTGTATATGGGTTCATGTATGAAAAAATGATGAATTTTTTCGTATATGGTTTCGAAATCTTCTATGAATTTTTTCAAAAAAACTAGAAGATATAAGATCATGATTATTTGATATATAAGGAATTAATAACTTTTAATTAAATCTAATTTTATTTGATATTATCTAAGATATTTAGAGAAGTTAATTATTTCTAAAAATATGAATTTTCAGGTTATTGGACAAGTCGTGTAAATGATATGTGATTTTGTATGTGATGTTAGTATAAAATCAGATTTTATTCTATAGTTTTTTTTTATCTTTGAAGTAGTCATCCCGGTAAATGAATGGTTGATAAGGAAAGAAGAAAAGCACTCCACACATGACCCCATCATGCATTCACACATTGGTTATGACTTCTACACTTCATTAACATTACACCCTCAATTTCCAACACTAACTTTAACTTTAAGTTGGTCCCCTCCACCCCCGCACTTGTCTATCTCGATCTCAGTCCCACCAAACCCAACCCAATTATTTGAAGTAATCAAAAACAAAAAACAAAAGTTAAAGTTGATGACATCATTTTTATCACTTTTGTGGATACAATTTAAATAGAAACTTTATGAATGTATGTGTATGTATGTCTATATGATACATGATGATTATGAATGTATGTGTATGTATGATACATGATGATTATGAACGTATGTGTATGTATGTCTATATGACACATAATGACTGAAAGTGAGTTGTTACTTAATTGTTCCTGGCTTCTATCCATGTCCAAGATTAAAGATGGGCAACAAGATGTAAGAATTGCCCGAGATTGGAGTATAAATGACATATCAATGTTAGTTATATATTCATTAACAAAATTAAAAGATGTTTGTGACGTTGATTTTTATTTACTTCTTTTTTTTCAATTTAGTTTTGCATTTTGTGAAACGAAATAGTCAATAAAATGGTTCAGTCTACCTCTTCCTATAAAACTCATTGTTTACTTAATTACTTATTTTAAAACATTTAAGAAATATCGATGTAGAAAATATAAAGAAATATGGTTGAAAAAATATCGAGTTACAAATGATCAATCAAATTATATTCTTAAAATGTGTAAAGTAGATAGTATATGCTTAAAAAGATGAAGAAACGAAATGCAATGTTTTGTAATGTTGTGTTTATAACTAGTTAATTGATCCCGCCCTACTAAGTCTAGTCGATCATTCATGTGATGTTGTGTTTATAACCAGTAAATTGATACTACATTACTATATTTAGTTGACCATGAATCAAATTTGTCTCGATTCACACAATATCTATGGAAACATAAATTCAAAGTTACAAACGGTATCTCGTTAGGTTCCAATGCAAGTATGCTTTCTATTTCTCATTTACAGTACGCGGATGACATCATTTTCTTCCGGAACTGGAATATCTTTAAATCATTGACTTTGAAATATAATCTCAAGTGCTTCGAGCTCTCCTCGGGATTAAATATTAATCTTGACAAAAGTAAATTATTCAGTGTGGGTGTTTCTGATAACAAGATGGAAAATTTGGCATCTATCTTATGTCATGTCGTGTTGGACTCTTTCCTTTATCTTATATATGGCTTCCAATCGGAGTTAACATTAACAAGGTAGCGAATTGGACCCCAATCGTTGGAAAGTTTCAAATAAACTCACTAACTGGAAAAAGATATTGAGATCCTTTGGCGGTCGGATGACTTTGGTAAAATCGGTGTTGGGAAGCTTATCTCTATATTATTTCTCTTTACTTCGTGCCTTGACTAGTGTGCTGCATTCTCTAGAGAGGGTAAGGAAGAACTTATGGGGGAGAGATGGGATCAATTCTAAATTGATGTTGGTAAAGTGGGTTAATGTTCTCAAAGACTTCGAGAGGAGAAGGCTTAATATAGATAGTCTCAAGACTCAAAACTTGAGCCTTCTTGGTAAATGGTGGTGGTGGCTTTTTTTGTAGAAGAAAGCTATTCCAGGGCTAGGCATACCAAAATCAGTACGACTTGGGGTGAAATTTTGAGAGTAGGGAATGATATTGATGGTTTAGCTCGTATTTTTGTGTCCTCTTTTGGTAAAAACATTAGGGAAAGAAAATAATCAGTTTTTGGTTAGATAAATGGGTGGGAAATTTTAGACTTTGTGATAGATTCTTTAGGCTTTTTGGGGTGGATGGCAACAAGGACACTAAAGGTTTTGATTGTGGGTCTTGGAACAACGGGGCTTGGGTGTGGAATTGGAATTGGACCCATCCACCTAGAGGAAGGACTTCTAATGAGCTTAACAATTTTAAGTTTATATGGCATAACATTTCTCCTAAACCTTATGGTAGGAACATGTTGATCCTCTCTCTCAGTGATTTGATGATAATCCATTTTCACTTAAAACGTTGTATTTATGTTTCTGTTTCTTCAGTTCCAGCGATCATCACTGAGCCTGTTCAGTGATCGCTGAAGAACTTGTATTGTAATTTGATCAGAGACAATAATTACTTCAAAAAGACAACACTCACACCAAAGAACCTTCAGCTAAAGTCGAAGACTGAAACTGAAGATTAGAGACTGGCGAGTATGTGATCTGAAGCGGTACTCAGTGATTACAAGCCTATCTACATATGTGTGAAGACTGCTCAAGCCTCAACGAATGCTGAAGAGACCTTCAGGTAATTCCAGCACTCAGCGATCAAAGGAAGCTTGCTTAGCACGACTGTTGTTGTCTTGTTTTTACGCACACAAAGGACAAACCCATACCCTTATAAACGTTGGTACGGTACGGAGCCGACTAGTCGACTCTATTGTCCACCAACTTTAGGTAAGGATGTCTGCACATGAATAGTGCTTTTTATACTATTCACTGTAGCAAAGAACAAGCCTTCCTCTTAAGGCTTGACACGCACTCTAACCCTACCATATTGCATTAAATGTTCATTTAATGCACTGTGTATAAATAGAAATATTTCTTCTCCATGCAAAGTGCGCGCAACTCACTCTCATAACCTAATTCTTACTTTGAGCATTTTCTAGCTTAAGTAAAGGATATTCTCTTTACATCATTTCTTTTCTTATTTACTAAGAACTCGTGTGTAACCAAAGATTGTTTAGATAGGTTTTTATTACCTTATCTTTCCGCAAACAATCTTGTAAAATCTGTATTGATCTTCTTTATCAATATATATTTCAAATTTGAAAATATTGTGTTTGTATTCATCCCCCCCCCCCTTCTACAAACTGTTGTACTAATCTTGTAGACCCTCAAGGGACCAACAAGTGGTATCAGAGCAGTGTTTTCTTCTCTCTTTCTGTATAAGCTGTTTTCTGTATTAGTTCATCTCTTTTTTTAGATAACTTTACTACTTACAAATGGCTTTACAAATTTCAAACACACAAGACAATGACTCTCTTGCCAAACCTCCCCGGTTTGTCCGTGACAATTTTAGTCTCTGGAAGAACCGGATGTCCCACTTTCTTGAAGGTGTGGATCCTGAAATTCAACATTACATAGAAAATGGACCATATATTCCATTTGTTATTGCTCTGGCTGTTCCAACAACAACTACGACTACCGCGATTCCTGAACGGTAGATTCCAAAGCTCCCACATCAATGGAGCGATGAAGACAAGAAGAAAATAGCTATAGACATGTGCGCTCGGTCTATAATAGCCATGTCTCTTCCTGATGAGATTTATCACTCAGTAATGAAGCTCAAAACCTCTAAATCCACGTGGGATACACTTTGTGTCCAATATGAAGGAACCACTCAGGTTCAAGAAACCAGAAAGATCAATCTAGTAAGACAGTATGAAAGCTTTCTCTGTGGAAAGTCTGAGACGCTGTCTGAAGTACATCAAAGATTTAACTGCGTTCTTATTGATCTTGGGGCTGTCGGCAAGGAATATTCCAATTCTGAAACTTTAACCAACTTTCTGGAATGTCTTCCTGAGTCTTGTGACACCTTTTCCATGTGTCTCAAGATGTCCAATGACATGTCCACTCTTTCTCTTTCTACTTTATATGGGATTCTGCTTAACCATGAGCAATCTCGTCAACTGAATAGGAATCTTTTAAAAGATTCCAGGGAAATGAAAAGCTCTCTTTTGACTTTGATCTCTGAAGCTTCTTCAGCTGAAACTTCTTCTACCCCATTTGTCTCTTCTCTTCCTCCTGTTGTTATCACGGAGATAGACTCTTCTATCTCTGAGGATATTCCAAAATCTGATTTAACAGATTTTGATGAGTCCCTGGCACTTCTAACTAAGTCATTCAGGAGGTTCGCCAGTAAGAGCAACTTTCGCAGATCTCCTCAGTTGTCCCTTAGGGAAAAGCCAAAATCTGAAAGAATAGACAAGGCTTCAGCTGTCTGCTACAACTGTCACCGGCCCAGACATTTTGCAGGTGATTGCAGATTGAAGAAGACTGCGACACCATCCTCCAAAGTTCCTTCCTCCTTCAAGACTAAAGATGAAAAGTACTTAAAACTGAAGGAGAAGTACAGGAAGATGAAGAACGACCAACGTAAGGCTAAAGTCCTTGTCGCTGAAGAGCATGACTGGGTTGAGTCATCCAATGAATCATCTTCAGATGAAGAGGATACAACCTATATCTGCTTGATGGCCATAGATGCATATGAAGGTTCTTTAGAAGCATCTACTTCCTCTGAGCCATCCACCTCTTCTATTTCTTATATGTTCCCTGAATGAACCCTCTTCTTCTTCCACTCTTTCTACACTGGATACGCTGACGGTTGACCTTTACAATGCCCTCAATGGCAAATCGAAAGCAGAAATACTTAACGTTGATCTTCAAAAGCAATTGAAGATTTACCATTCTAAGATTAAAGAACTGACCTCAGTCGAGGAAAATCTTAAAGATCAGGTTATTGTAAACCAAGCCATCACTGTTGAACATGAAAAGGCTATAACTAAGCGTGAGCGAGCAATCGCTAAACTCAAGGCTGAGAAAGCTACCATTGAAGGGTGGTACAAAGCTTCCATCAAGGCCTCCGAGATCATTAACGCTTAGATCCCCGCCAAGGTAACGACTGGTCTAGGATTCTTCTATGATCAGGAAGAATGTGTTACAAACAGGTCCATGCCCAAATTTGGCATCTTCGTCTCTTCTATTCCGAACACTTCTTCCTCTCAGTCTTCTTCTTTTACCAAGAGTCATCTTGAAGGAAATCCTTCAAGTTCTGGGTGCAAAGACAAAGGAAAATCTATTGTCATGGCATCCCTTCCCAAGAAGTCTAACAAGTCTAATAAATCAAGGTCTATTCCTTCAGCTTGTAAAGCTTCTTCCTCTTCAGGGACTAGGAAATCTGAATCCTTTCAGAAATCCAAGTCACAGCTCAAGGTGAACTTTTAACCTAAGGAATCCAATTCCTTAAAGGTTCCTCCTAGAACCATTTGAGAAGGGAATCTTTGGAGCTGGTCCCGCTTCTAGTTTGATACTTCCTGGCCCTAAAGCTACTCTTAGCTTTAGGAAGTGTAAACACTGTGGTGAAAAAACACATATTGCCAGCAAGTGTCTTTCTGCCGCCAAAGCTGGTTCACCAGGTAAGGGCAAGAAAGTAGCCAAGGCTGAGAAATCAACCAATGTGAAAGCATCCTCAAAGGCTGCACAGGCAACCAAGGTGAAGAAAACCACTGAAGCCTCTTCTTCAGGCTTAGCGAAGATAACTCCTGCTGAAAAATCTTCAGCTTCAGACATTGTTGTTTTTTCCACTGAAGCCTCTTCGTCAGGTTCAGTGAAGACTTCCATTGAAACTACTTTAGTAGTGTCAGAGGTTGTTCCTTTCTCCACTCAAACCTCTTCAGATTTGGTGATGACATCTACTGATGCTGATTCTTCAGCTATAGTGGATGAAGCCTCTAACAAAGCTTGACCCCAAATAGCTGGGTACAAATAGCATTCTTAATTTGTTTTCTTGTGTAGGACGTCAAAGGTATATGGTATCTTGATAGTGGATGCTCAAGACATATGACTGGAGACAAATTTCTGGTAACTCATTTCAAGAAAGAAAGAGGACCTTTCGTAACCTTTGGAGGTAACGGAAAAGGATATACCAAAGGTTTTGGTATATTAACCAATGGTGTAACAACTTTCAAACGCATTGCATATGTTGAAGGACTGAAGCACAATATTCTTAGCATCAGTCAAATGTGTGATATAGATTATACAGTTAAATTCTCAAAAAATTCATGTCACGTTCTTAACAAAGATGAAAAGGTTTCCCTAACCGGTTCTCATCTAGAGAATGTGTACATCATCAATATGAATTCTTCTCTCACTGAGAATAGCTGCCTCTTCTCTAAAGCCTCGTCAGATATTAACTGGTTATGGCACAAAAGGCTATATCATCTCAACTTCAAGACACTCAGTGAGCTGTCAATAAATGATCTTGTCACTGGTCTTCCTCAACATTCTTTTGCAAAGGAATCTCTTTGCTCAGCATGTGAAAAAGGAAAACACACAAGAGCTAGCTTCAAGTCTAAGCAAATCTCTTCAGGGACTGCACCTCTTCAGCTATTGCATATGGATCTCTTTGGTCCAATAAACGTGCAATCCCTAGCTGGAAATAAATTTTCACTCGTCATTGTTGATGAGTATGCCAGGTACACTTGGGTCTTCTGTCACACCCCGATAAAGCGGAAACACGAGGTATGGCAGGTAGAGTCTCGTAGCAATAGAGTATAAAAAAACACAACCATACAATTAAAATTTTAATTACACCATTAACCAAAGTTTACAATTCCAAAGACAAGTTTGTAAATTAAACACAAAAAGAAATTTAAAGGTGATAGTTGTGACACGGCTTCTTTTAAGTGCAACCTTGAGCCTTTCTTACCCCTGAAAAGCACGTCAAAACAAGTGTCAACTACAAGAGTTGGTGAGTTCAC
>NC_037539.1:19178562-19180739 GCF_001531365.2 Cynara cardunculus var. scolymus | reverse complement strand
ATGATGGCTAAATTCATTTAAATAAAAAGGTTTTATACTTAAAACACTAAAACTTGGTGTTTTATATAAATTAGAGCATTTGGCACTATATAGGACGTTTCAGATAATTACGGGTCGGAACCGGACTTTCTAAGCAACTACCGAAATTTCTAGAAATTTTTCGGCCAAACTAATCTAACTAACTTCTAGTCTTATAAATTATCTTCAATACCACTAATATAAACTTAATAAGAGCTAATCTAGAAGTTCAAATTTGACAGTTGTCACAGTCTCCCCTTGTTAGAGAAATTTTGTCCCGAAATTCAACGACTGCTACTGCCAATGGATTTTTCTGCAAACAGTTGCGGATATTTGCCTTTCATGAAATCTTCTTGCTCGCAGTGTACTCTGAACCATGTTTCGCATACCAGCGGACCTTAACAATAGGGACTTTTCTGCTCCTCAACCGTTTAACTTCTCAGTCCAATATCTCGATTGGTTCTTCAACGAAGTGTAACCGATCGCTAATCTGAACGTCGTCCAGGGGTAGCACTATTTTTTCATCTGTTAGTCATTTCTTCAGATTCGACACATGGAACGTGTCATGGATGGCGCTTGAATTTTGTGGCAACTTCAACCTGTACGTCACTGGTCCGATTCTTTCGAGTATTTCGAATGGACCAATGTATCTGGGACCTAGCTTGCCTCTCTGCCTGAATCGTACTAGTCCTTTCCATGGCGATACCTTTAAGAGTACTTTATCCCCCACTTGGAATTCTAACGGCTTTCTCYGATTATTCGCATAACTCTTCTGACGGTCTCTTGCTGTCTTGAGCCTCTCCTTGATGATTGAAATCTTGTCGGTGGTTTCCTGTATAATATCGAGCATTGTCAACTGTCTATCTCCGATCTCAACCCAGCTAAACGGCGATCTGCATTTACGTCCGTATAGAGCTTTCGTACGGTGCACATTGTATGCTGGTGTGATAGCTGTTGTTATAAGAGAATTCAACAAGGGGTAGATGGGTATCCCAACTCGCACCAAAATCTATTGCGCACGCACGACACATATCCTCTAGCATTTGAATAGTTCTTTCCGATTGTCCTTCTGTTTGAGGATGATAGGCGGTGCTATAATCCAAGCGCGTATCCAATGCCTTTTGAAGGGACTGCCAAAATCGTGATGTAAAATGTGTATCTCTATCCGAAATAATGGAAATAGGCACACCATGATGTGTAACTATTTCATTGATGTAGATTTGTGCACGCCTTTCCATGCTGAAATCTTCGCGAATGGGAATGAAATGAGCTGATTTGGTAAGTCAGTCTACTATAACCCATATAGTATCATGTCCCTTTCCAGTTCTGGGTGGCTTAGTTACGAAATCCATGGTTATTTGCTCCCATTTCCATTAGGGTATTTCAGGTTGCTAGAGTAGACCAGATGATTTATGATGTTCAGCCTTTACCTTGGCACAAGTCAGGCACTTGTTTACGAACAAAGCAATATCTTTCTTCATTCTTGGTCACCAATAATACTCTTTTAAATCCTTATACATTTTATCTGCTCCTGGGTGAATCAAATATCTGGATCGATGGGCTTCGTCCAAAATGGTTGATCATAGGTTACCAACCTTTGGTATCTATACTTTATTCTTAAATGAATGCACCCCATCTGCTTGCATTTCAAATTCTTTCTCTAAGTSCTGCAAGGTTTCATTCTTCATGTTTTCTTCTTTCGGAGCTTCTCCTTGTGCTTCCAGAATTTGAGTCTTTAAACTCGTCTGAACCATCATTCCCACAGCACGTGCTCCTATTGGTTTTACCATTTCCTTTCGACTTAAAGCGTCGGCTACTACATTAGGCTTGCCTGGATGGCACTTTATTTCTCAATCGTAGTCACTAAGTAGCTCAACCCATCTTCTTTGCCTCATATTGACCATTTTATGGTCAAGAATATGTTGAAGGCTCTTGTGATACGTGAAAATAGTGCACTTAGTACCGTAGAGGTAATGTCTACAGATCTTGAGTGCGAACACCACCGCTCCTAGCTCCAAATCATGAGTAGTATAATTCTTCTCGTGAATCTTCAGTTGTCTCGATGCGTATGCGATAACTTTTTCCTTTTGCATCAGTACACATCCCATCCCTTGATGTGAAGCATCACAATAGACTACAAAATTGTCTACTCTCTCTGG
>NC_037539.1:19174880-19178462 GCF_001531365.2 Cynara cardunculus var. scolymus | reverse complement strand
TTTCAACATGCTCAACATTTTCTCCTATGTAAGCACATAATATCCTATTTGCATATAATTAAGCACACTTAGAAAATAATTTAGGTATATTGGAAATGAGATGTTACAATTACCAAGGAATTGGATTCAATGATCTTGATTCCTTCATCGAGACTAAGAAATCCACCCTTGAATCCACTTTCAAACTTTGATGCATTCAAAAACCCAACTTTCACCCAAAACCCAAAGCAAATTTCAAAAGGGTCAAAGTCGATGGAAAAACCGTTCCCTTAAGACAAAATTTTGAGAATGTGCTATATAAGAGCAGCACAAGTTAGAATTATGATGAAAAGATTGATACCCTCAAACTAGAGACCTATTGAAAACCTACTGTTAAACCAGAGCCTTTGGTTATTAAACCTACAAAATCATCAGCAAGTGCTACCGATGGAACATAAACTAGGGAACCGCCCACGTGATATTGTTCGCTTTGGGTTTGACCAACCCCTCACGGCTTTAAAACGCGTCACTKGTAGGAGTAAGACTCCCACTTCCTTATAAGGAAGCCGAATCCCCCTAGCCTCACCGATGTGGGATGCTCCTGCATTGCTACAGGAGCGTTGGGTTTAAGAATCGAGGATTTGACTGTCTCGAGGGAACGATGAGTTTTTTCGGACCCAACATTCCCCCCCCACATTGGTACGGCCCTAGCTCTGATACCAATTGTTGGACCGATCTAGGGAACCGCCCACGTGATATTGTCCGCTTTGGGTTTGACCAACCCCTCATGGCTTTAAAATGCGTCACTTATAGGAGTAAGACTCTCACTTCCTTATAAGGAAGCCGAATCCCCCTAGCCTCACCGATGTGGGATGCTCCTGCATTGCTACAGGAGCGTTGGGTTTACGAATCGCGGATTTGACCGGCTCGAGGGAACGATGAGTTTTTTTGGACCCAACATAAACTCTAAGTAAGGAACCATCATCTGATAGATCGATGAACAATTCAAGTAATATTGAAAGTTCATCTAAGTCAGAAACGATGGAACTCCCAACAGATCATTTTGAACCATCAACCTCAGAACCCATCACTCCCAAAAACATCCATGAGAATTTTGACTTTGAGAAATATGCAAGAGATTTTCTATATTCTGAATCTGAAGAAGATATAATATGTGAGTCACTAGAGATCATTGAGGATAAGAAACCTTAAACTTTCAAAGCTTCAATGAAATCTGATACTCCAGAACCTATGAATTCTTCAAACAAAGGAAAAGAAAAATTGAATAACATCAAGACTGCCAAAGATACTTCACAAGGCCCAAACCCTCGATCTAAATTCATTAAGTTTACTCTTGAACAGAAATAGAAGTGGCCTGCTTCTGAAAAATCTAACCTGCACTTTTCTTCTCCTTTAGCTAAAGGGAAGAAGCCCATCCTCAGGAAAGAATTAAAGCCTACGCCTGCCTCCTCAAAAAAAATATGCACTAGATAGGAAGTTTGTAAAAACAACCAATGCTAGGACATAATTTTTACCTTCTTCTTTTACTTCTTCTTCATATGATAAAAGGAAATCTATTAAACATTCTTGTCCTAAAACTCTACTGCCAGTGTTTAACTCTTTTACAAAACCTAATGAATCACATGTTAAATCATCGCTGCATCTTTTCTGAGCACGTCTATCGATATAAAAATGTTAAGGCTCATGAAAATGTGAAAAAATCAAACCTACAAAGGAAAGGGTGGAAATAAACCCAAGCCTGCAAAAGCTAAGGGTAATGAAAATCAGCTCAATTCCAAGAGGGCTGATGAAAAGAAAAAGGTCATATCCCCGACTAACAAACGAGGACCCATTATGAAATGGGTACCTAAAAATCCTTAACTTGTCTTGTAGGACCAGCATGTGCAACCATGGTATATGGATTCAGGTTGCTCCAGGCACATGACTGGTGATAAAAGTCAACTGTCCTCCTTCATCGAAAAATTTGGAGGCTCTGTTACTTTTGGAGACAACAGCAAGGGCACCATTGTGACAGCAGTCAAATTCAAAATCCCAGGTTAGTTATTATTATGATTATATTAGTATTATTGAAGTTATTTTATAAATTAGGAGTTAGTTAGATTAGTTTAGTTGAGAAATTTTAAGAAATTCCGGTAGTTGCTTAGAACGTCCGGTTCCGATCCGAAGTTATCCGAAATGTCCTATACAGTACCAAGTGTTCATTTGATGGTGGTAATCCATGACCCAAATGATACAACTCAAAGAGATAGGAAGAAATCGTGATTTTATGTGGTTATTTCATGAAAACTAAAATTCTGGTGCTGTCAGATTCTGTTTATATGCACAAAATYGTCCATATCTTTTAATTGGTTTGTTCAAACGTTATGAGGTTTCTTTTAAAAGTTTATTTGCTGAGTTGGGGTTGCATTTCATTTGGTCTCACTCAAAATAATTGAGTTTTGACCCCCCAAATGGTCAAAACATTATAGCTACGCATATGAGATTTTTCAGTAGGTAAATCCTACTTTGAATGGTCATAACTTTCTGGTTAATCATCCAAATTTGTTGATTTTTCTTTTGGATGTTATTTTAATGAAATATCTTTCAAATTCCACTGATTTCACTCAAAAAATGTGGTGATTTGAGGTTTCATTTTCCTAAATTAAGATAAACACGCAATCTGTCCGATTTTGACAGATTCGTATATGTGTGTTACATCGACCTTATCTCTCTCATAACTCAATGAAAAAGGATGAATCTTCTTTTGAGAGTTAATCTTATGGATTTTATTTTATATGAAAGTGGAATCACATAAAATTATGGAGTTTTGACCTCCAAGCACCTTAAACTCTATAGGTGTGTAAAATGTGAATCCACCAGTAGGTAACCTTTACTTTGTGTATTAATATTTTTCTACTTATTTGTCCTTAATGTGTGATTCTTCTTCTAAAACTTTAGTTTATGAGTTAGGGTTCATTTGAATCCAGTCTCACTAAAAAATACGATGTTTTGAGGCATGAACCGATTTTTACAAGTTAGGTGTGCATTCTGTCAATTGATGGCAGATATGTGCATGTGACTTTAAGGTGTCATATCTTCCTCTCAACTCATCCAAAGTGAGTGATTTTTAGTTTAAAAGTTTCGTATATGTGTTATGTTTCTAATCCAACTTGAATCTCTGCATAACATCTAGTATAACTCTTTATATGAGTATTTTACTATCATGGTGCAATCTGCCAATTCAGTTGTGATAAGTTGCATTGCATGATTTATTTGAAGCATCATCTCCTATCCAATATTCATGAAATTTGGTCACTATGGCTATAACTCAGTGCTATAAACCATATAAAAAGATGGAAACTTATTTCATTCGTTAAGTCTCTTTAATGGATCATATTTTTAACTTAAAGTTTTTGTCCAGAATCTGAAATTTTGGATTTGGTTAAATATTGTAAAACTTGATATTTTATGGGATTATAGCAATATTTCCGGTATGAATCTTATTATGAGCATATGGATATTATGTATTTGGACTATGGACAATATTTTGGAACAAAAGTGGACAATTATGGACTTAGGATTTAGTAAACCCCATAGATAGAG
>NC_037539.1:19164176-19174386 GCF_001531365.2 Cynara cardunculus var. scolymus | reverse complement strand
TGTGAACTCACCAACTCTTGTAGTTGACACTTGTTTGACATGCTTTTTCTGGGTAAGAAAGATTTTCGATGACTCATGTTTGAAGACGTGTTACATTTGGAAATTTCGATCTTAATTTATGTTTAGTGATGCAAACTCTTATTTTGGGATTGTAGACTTTATTTATTTTGAATTTATGTTTTCTAAATGTATGGTTGTGTTGTTTATACACTATTGCTATGARACTCTACCTGCCATACCCCGTGTTTCCGCTTTAGCGGGGTGCGACAACCATCAAAGGATACGACACTCTCATCAAAGGCAACATCTCCATCGATACAAGTGGCTTATGGCTTAAAGCATAACTTACTAAGCATAAGTCAGTTCTGCGACAAGGGTCTTGAAGTCAGATTTCGCAAAGGCCGGCCGAACCATTATCAAGGCGAAGAGAGAAGGAACATTTATCTTCTGGACTTTCATTCCTCTATAGGTCAAGACACTCTTTGCCTTGTCTCCCATAAGAGTGATGAAATTGGCTATTGCACCAGAAATTCTCACATCTAAACTTTGATGTCCTGAAGAAGTTAGCCAAACAGAAGCTGGTCATGGGGATTCCTGATCTCAACTTTGAAAAAGACCACATCTGCTCAACCTGTGAGATGGGGAAGCTGAAACCGGCCTCTCATAGAACTAAATCAGAAACCTCCTGCTCCAAGCCCTTGGACATGATCCATATCGACCTCTGTGGGCCTATCTCCACACAAAGCCTCTCTGGAAAGAAGTACATCCTTGTACTTGTTGATGAGTACTCGAGATACACCTGGGTTGAATTCGTCAAGAAGAAATCAGACGTTCCTGACCTTCTCATCACGGTGATGAAAAAGCTCCAAGTCCTTCTCCAACGCAAACTCATCAAAGTTAGAAGT
This sequence comes from Cynara cardunculus var. scolymus, assembly GCF_001531365.2. Classification (NCBI taxonomy): domain Eukaryota; kingdom Viridiplantae; phylum Streptophyta; class Magnoliopsida; order Asterales; family Asteraceae; genus Cynara; species Cynara cardunculus. Next base: position 19,173,481 of record NC_037539.1, on the reverse strand, counting down.
GACAATGGAACAGAATTCAAGAATACTAAAATCGATGAATACTTCATTAGTGAAGGTATTTCTCAAAACTTTTCATCTGCCAGAACTCCAGAGCAAAACAGAGTAGTTGAGCGAAGGAACAGAACCCTAGTGGAAGCAGCAAGGACCATGCTTGCTTCATCTGAGCTACCAATTTCCTTCTGGGCCGAAGCAATTTCCACTGCATGCTTCATCCAGAACCGTTCAATCATCAACAAGAGGCACCAGAAGACACCATATGAACTCATCAACCAACGACGTCCCAATGTCAAATATTTCCATGTCTTTGGGTGCAAATGCTTTGTACTCAATGATAGGGAATATCTTGGCAAGTTTGACAAGAAGGCTGATGAAGGGATATTTCTGGGTTACTCTCAAACTGCCAAGGCCTATAGAGTGTTCATCAAACAGACAAAGATCGTCATAGAAAGCATCAATGTGTCCATCGATGATTCTTCACCAATGACTTCTGGACACAGCAGTTCGGGATTCGGGCTATCACATAGAGCCTCCAATTCATCACTCAACAAACCCAATGAATCAGAGTTGGATCATTTATTTGAAGACATCTTTGAAGAAGAAGAAGTCTCTAGATAAGCACCCATTGAAGAACCCTCTTCCAGAGCCGATGAAGCACATGAAGTCTCCAATACTGAAGGTATAACTCTTTCTGAAACTCATGTTACTTCACCTTCTACTTCTTCTATATATTCAAAACTAGATCATCACTCTGTAGATGATCTCTTTGAGGGGGAGCAAGCAGTTCTATCAGCCGATGAAGAACTACATCTTGTTGTTCCAGAACCTCAATCTTGCACCAAGTGGACAAGAGACCATCCATATCACCAAATTATTGGTAATCCATCATCTAGTGTCAAGACGAGATCCGCTACTGCTAATGAATGCCTCTTCGCCAACTTTCTAAGTATGATCGAACTAAAGAAGATTTCTAAAGCCATACAAGATCAAAACTGGATAGATGTCATGCAAGAAGAGCTACTCCAGTTTGAGAGAAACAAAGTATGGTCCCTCATGCATCTACCCAAAGGAAAGACGGCTATAGGAACCAAATGGGTCTTCAGAAACAAGAAGGATGAATATGGCATAGTTGTAAGGAACAAGGCCAGGCTTGTTGCCAAGGGCTACTGCCAAGAAGAAGGGATTGACTACGATGAAACATTTGCTCCCATCACCAGACTTGAAGCCATCAGAATATTCCTCGCCAATGCAGCACACAAAGGTTTTAAGGTCTATCAGATGGATATCAAGTCTGCCTTCCTCAATGGAAAACTTCAAGAGGAAGTATATGTGCAGCAGCCCCCTGGGTTGGAAAATCTAAAGCATCCAGACTATGTCTATTTTCTAGACAAAGCCCTCTATGGGCTGAAGCAAGCACCCAAGGCTTGGTATGATACACTCTCTACCTTTTTCATTGCCAATGGATTCGAAAAAGGTACCATCGACACAACCCTCTTTCTCAAGAAGCACAAAGGTGATATTTTACTTGTGCAAATATATGTGGACGACATCATATTTGGTTCTACCAATGCTAAGTTTTGCGAAAAATTCTCAGAACTGATGAAAAGCAAATTTGAGATGAGTATGATGGGAGAACTCAGTTTATTTCTTAGTCTTCGAATAAAACAAACTTTAGAAGGAATCTTCATCAATTAGTCCAAATATGTGACTGACCTTCTAAAGAAATACTCTCTCTCAAATTCATCATCGATGAGAACACCAATGGCTATAGGAGCTAAGTTCTTTGTTGATCCAACAGGCAAATCTGTGGATGTAACAACCTACAAAGGCATGATTAGGTCACTCCTGTATCTAACCGCAAATAGTCTAGATATAATGTTTGCTACATTTCTTTGTGCAAGGTTTCAAACTAATCCTAAGGAATCTCATCTCTCTGCAGTCAAGAGGATCTTTAGATATCTCAAAGGAACCCCTTCATTGGGTCTCTGGTATCTAAAGAACTCCGGCTTTGATCTAATAGCCTATACATATGCAGATCATACAGGTTGCAAGCTTGATAGAAAGAGTACGTTTGGAAGCTGTCAACTCTTGGGGACAAGCTGGTAAGTTGGACATCCAAAAAAAAAAATTGTGTCTCAACTTCTACATCAGAAGTAGAATACGTTGCTGCTGCTAGTTGTTGTTCACAAGTTCTCTGGATGAAGACCCAGCTAAAGGATTATGGATTTCAATATGAAAAGATTCTCATCCTCTGTGACTCCAATAGTGCCATAGCTATTTCTGCAAATTATGTGCAGCATTCCAAAGACTAAGCACGTCGATGTCAGGTACCATTTTCTCAAAGATCATGTAGAAAAGGGACAACAGAGATGTATTTTGTTCCTACAGAGATTCAACTTGCTGACATTTTTACAAAGGCACTTGATGAGAAAAGATTTTTATTTCTTGTCAGCAAGATGGGTATGCTGAATCTCACCACTTAGAGGCAACCTATCGTTTCATACCAGAGATTCTCAATATCTCTTGGTTATACCTAAAAAGTGATATATTAGAATGGCCCTCATAATCAAGTACTCTAAACAGAGCTTCTGGTTCTATAGACCAGAGCCTCTGGCCAATTAGAAATACTTGTTCATTCGGCCAAAATTCCATCCCCTTTTCAAACCAGAGCCTCTGGTTCTATAGACCAGAGTCTCTGGATTCCAAGTCCTCGTGACTAGAGTCCCTCTGGTTCAACTTGGTCTCCCCTCATTCATTTCCTCATACATTTATCTTAGTAATTTCACTCATTTTGCAACCAGAGCCTCTGGTTTCAAAGACCAGAGCTTCTGGTTTCCATGTTCTTTGTGACCAGAGCCCATCTGGTCCACCTTAGTCTTCACAAGTCATCTTTTTTTTTTCACATCATCATTACATTTTGTATCATCCATGCAACCAGCGCCTCTGGTTCTAAAGACCAGAGCCTCTGGATTCTAAGTCTTTGGAACCAAAGACCCTCTGGTCCCATTGACCAATCATCTCCATCAATCCCTCATTCATTTGCACTATCATTCACAACCAGAGCCTCTGGCTGTATAGACCAGAGTTTATGGTCATCTCATTCACCTCCCTTATTGGTTCTGGGGGGAGTTTTTACTCATTACACATCCCCTTGCATCATTTGAGGGGGAGTCATGCATTCCATATTCATCCCTTAAAGATCCAAAATGAGCCAAATATCCCTTTGGTTGTACATCCCCATTCAACCAGAGACCCTTTGGTTCAATATCCTGGTTCTTTATACTTGCATTTTCCCACCCAGAGCCTCTAGACCACAAAAATGCTATATAAATGAAATCTTTTATCCCTTGCATTCAACCAGAGACCCTCTGATTCTTTATAAAGGGTATGTTTTGCTTCTAAGTGTTTAAAATGATCACCCAGAGCCTCTGTTTCATCAAAACCCAACATTTTTTGATGAACTTGTTCATCATTCACAACCAGAGACCCTCTGGTCTTCCCACCCAATTGTCATGACCAACCAGAGCCCCTCTGGTTCAATGACAAATCATTTTCGCTCATAAAACCCATCTTTGATTGAAATCACTTTTAAGATTATACAATATTGCAGCTTTTGTGACTAAAATTCCATACATCATGGGTTTTTAGAAGATCAAAACTTCGTAATTTGTATTTTTCTTCCAATAAAGGTGGAATTTTAAATTTAAATTTTGTTTGGGAATTTATTTTTAAGGTTTATCCTTTAGAGTAATATTTTTTTTAAATATTTTTCCAAATAACCCAAACGCCATTTACCCCAACCACGCGCCTGACAGCTTGCAAAAGTTGTTCCCTAGAAACCCTTCATATTTCCATTCAACACACCCCCACATGACATGTGTCCCTATCTACATGCGCCATAATGATCGTGAGCAGACTTTACGGCTCACGATCACACATCAACACCACCTTTTCACCAAACGTCTTCCACACCATGATTACTTTTGTTTATTATTTATATAATACTTTTAAAACCAACCCTCCCTCTCCCACCTCACTATAAATACCCTTCATCCCCAACAGTTCACTCTTTACGCTCACAAATACTTTCAAGAACTCACAAAGCAAAAGACGAACCTGCAACTCACTTAAAATTTCCCGCGCCAAAATTTCAAAGGTGCTGTTTATTCCAACCTGACAAGAGCTTGGGATCGCCCACTATGTCGAATCGTCAACCAGCTTCGATATCCTACGATTTATTAGGATGTTGGGGTACAACAGGGATCTATGCAACGCTTAGGACTTCAAGAGGCAGTTCCTTCCACCAATGTGGAACATATTCTTTTCCATCCTCAATAGAGCCCTCATGCAAGCTAAGAAACATGGACCAGGGGAACATAAACATCATGACCATCATGTATGGTTTGTTCTTCAACCTGGCCCTGGACTATGCCTTGCTCATCTACAATGAGATTCATGCAGTGGTCGTGAAGAAGAACAAGTTAATGGCTACAGGAAAGCCCCTTTCATTGGTGCTCTTCCCGCGTTTCCTTGCACTTTTCATAAGGGACGCGATGAAGATGCACAAGTTGCCAAGCGTTGAGCCATTCACTCCATAGTATCCAACCGGCTAGAGTCGTCCGGATTCCTTATCCGGCTAAAAAGAGTTGACTGGATTCTTAATTATCCAGGTAAAGTGTGGGCACTTTTTATATCTTATCTGATTAAAGAGTTGTAGATGGAAAAGCTGTAATGTTTGAAAATCACGATGGATGAACTGGCGGTGTAACCGTAATGGATGAAATGGCAGTGTAACCGCGATAAACGAACTGGCGGTGTAACCGCGATAGATGAATAATTAAATAATATATTAAGATCCAGGCTTGTTATAATTATGGGTTTTGAAATATGTACCGTTTGTATGAGAAAGATACACTCACTAGACCTTTTGGTCTAACACTCAATTATTTGGACTAATCTGTTTTGCAGGTCATCTATCATCACAAGACAAAGGCAAGGGGAAAATATAATGAAGTGTTATTTAGATATTTGTGTTGTAATAGACAAAGTTTTTGTTAACTCATATTTTCTCTCATTATGTAAACAATCTATGTTTGGGTTATACTTCGAATGATGTTAAAAGATATGAACGACTGTTGTGAATTATATCATGGATAGAATTGTGGGTCGTTACACTGGACACGGACAAAAATTGATGAGAAAACTATCAGTCCGGACAACTAGCAATCTGGATGAAACAACACATGAAAATCAACACAAATCACCGGATAGCACACTATATTCAACGACCGAATACGGTGAACACACAATATTTATCAACCAGATACGATTAAGTTCGGACAAACAGCAAGAAATTCAATGACCGGATAGACATATACACAATCTTCATCGTCCGGGTATGAACAAATCTTCAAAAATCTTCAAAATATTTGACAATTAATCAATCAAATTCACAAATTGTTTGAATATTATGATTCTAAACAGCAATACGCACAAGCTTAACAACAAATCATGATCAAACAACAATTATATGGAAATAGAAGAATATGCTCAAAATATAATCAAGAACATTCAAGAACATATGAAGAAAATAGTCCGAAAATTTTTAGAATTTCCATATTTCTGTGCAAAAATCTCAATTTTCTTGCAATTTCTTAATCAAAATTGTTGCAGTCATGCTCTGATACCAAATATGAATCTCAGATTGTTTAATCAATCTTCATGAATGATCTAGAAGACTTTAACAATCTTGAAAGTAGGGAATATTGAGAGAAAATTTTGAATCTTGATTATTGATCTTCAAAGAATATTACAAAGATTCTCCCAATCTCACTAAGATTACAAAAGCAAAACCTATTTATAGGACAAATTACAATAAAAAAAATTACAAAGGAGAAACAAGATTGAATACAACACTAAGCACAAAAACTCAAACCCAACAGAAAGTATATTGCTATACAAAGAAAAAATGATCGACAACCCATTGGGACCGAAATGGAGACCAATCACGACTAATTAAGAACTCATCCATTGACTTGGTGTGTGGTTATATGTCATCGAGACCAATTGAAAACCTCTTATTTTATTTATTGTGTGTTTGTTTGTGTAAAATCATAACCTACCACATTTAACTTTTATCGGGATGGATTGGGAAATCTATTCGAGACAGTCAGGAATTCATCCAGATCAATTGATAAGCAAATAAAGAAAAAAAAACTAAAGTATGTAGAGTTGAAAAACTGTAGTATATTCATGATGAATATTATGGGGAAAATTGAAATTTATGATAAATATCATACTTATATATATATACTAGAGAGTTATTGTATACACATGATCATACATAAATATTCATGAGGAATAGTATGTATATTCATGATGAATGTTACAGTAAAAATGTATAATCATGACGAACATCATACTGATGTATGAATATTGAAAAATTGTTGTATACACGTGAATATATATAAATATTAATGATGAATAGTATGTATGTTAATAATAAATGTTATAGTGAAATTTTATATTCATGACGAATATCATACTGATGTATGAATGTTGAAAGTTGTTGTATACATGTGAACATATATAAATATTCATGATGAATAATATGTATCATATTGATGTATGAATACTGAATAGTTATTGTATACATGTGAACACACAAACACACACATATATATATATATATATATATATATATTCATGATGAATGTTATAATGAAATGTATATTAATAATGAATGTCATAGTGACGTGTAAATACTGAAGATTTGTTGAATACACCTGAAAATACATAATTATTCATGATGAATGTTATTTTAGTTGTATATTCAAGATCAATATCATACTAATGTATGGATATTAAAGAGTTATTATGAACATATGAACATGCATAAATATTCATAATAAATATTACAAAAATATAATATTTAACGTAAAAAAAGTTAAAAACGTAAAAACGATATATATCGAGATAGATGTCAAATCGAAGAGAAAAAAATGCTCGATTTTTTATGTAATTTTTTTGATTAAAATATTAATTATTTTTTAAGATAATTTAGTTTAAAAATTAAGGGGTAAAAGTTTTTTAATTAAAAATAAAATAACAAGTCCTTACTTTCATTTTTGTCTCAAATCGTTTTTTCAATTAACCTTATAATGTTTTAATCATTGATTAGTTTTTTAAATTTTGATCAATGGCCAAGATTTGTCTTTATGTTTACAAAAAAAAATTGTGGTTTTCATTTGAACCTACCCTTATATATATATATAGAGAGAGAGAGAGGGGAGCGTTCAAATAAAAATTTGCCCCATTTGTGTAAACTGTGTAAACCAATCTCATCCATCCATTTTCTTGATCAATGGCTAAGATTAGTTTACTTTATTTTAGGAAATTAAAAATTAAAAAATATTAAAAATTTATTTTATTTCAATACTAAGGGCAAAATTGGTAAACAAAGTTAACATTTTGTAACTCCTTCTTAGTTAATGAAAAATTTTCATTGTTTAATGAGCTTATTAAATTTTATGACTACGCAATATCTAGTTTCATTATCTTCATTTGATAATGAACCTTACTCATTTTTTGCTATGATGAATCGATTTTTCTATGCACCAGTTTCATTTAGCATTTCATATACTTAATCATTCACCTAAACCATCATTGTTCATGCCTTACAGAGGTTCATGACTTACTGTTCAATTACATTATGAACCCGTTTCATTGTCATTAACACGTTACATCCACTGAACGGACCCCCTACGTAATCCTGCAACGTGGTTGGCCACGAAACGAGTTCAACAATCATTAACCAATCGCACATGAACTCGTTTAATTGTCATGCTTCCGACTAAACGGATCCTCATCACACACAATGCAACTAAATGAATATGTTTCACCATCATGAAACGAGTGCATGAACATGTACAATATGAATAGAAGAAGCAAATAAACCATTTTATAATGAAATCTTCTCATATGAACATTAATGCCATAAAGAACAAAATATATTATGCACTCGTTTCATCATAATGAAACATTTTCATTATGAATATTAATATATTATGCACTGTTTCATCATAATGAAACCTTTTCATATGAACATTAATATATTATGCACCCGTTTTATCCTACCAATTAAACGGATCAACTTCACACACAAAGAAACATGGATCACCATGAAACTAGATGTACATTAAATCACAAAGCAACATGGATCACCATGAAACTTCAATCACAAAGCACCTATTTCATTAAATGTAAAATATGCATAGACGTAGCAAATATACCATTGTACAATGAAACATTTTCAGATTGAAACAGTTTCATGACCATTGATTTTTTTTCCTCCAACCTCAAATCAAGAATTCATTCCATAACAAGCTAGAATCTTCATAAAACTTTCCAGATTCATTGAATAACAAAAAAAAATCATTTTTTAATATTATAATATATTAAAATCTTTAAATCTTACCATTTATATAATTTCCATTATTAAATTTCCTTATTTAATATTCCTTAATGACTTTCTTATTTATCAAAAAAATAATGAAAATGACCGAAATATCCTTATTGATTAAATTTAATTAAAAAATAATGGAATTTTCCTATTGGTTGATTTTGGTTTACACGGTTTTTTAGAATTGCATGGTTTTCATTTGAATCTGCCCCTATATATATATATATATATATATATATATATATATATATATATATATAAAGTTGTGGTTTTCATTTGAACCTACTCATACATACATACGTATGTACGTATATATACATACATATATATATATATATATATATATACACAATACTTAGAGAGTAAATTACATGTTTGGTCCTAATTATTAAATGATCAAAATGCCCTCCTAATTAACATACTTAATAGAAAAATCCAAATGGAGTTAATGAAAAATGAACCAATGCATTATAAATTGTAAACCATAGGGATATAATCTATAGATATTTTAATACAGAGACCTTTTAAAACATATAAATCACATACACTAACTTTGTAATCCACTCTATATATATTATAAAAAACTGAAATGATTATGTCACAAAAATTATATAATATATTTATACTGTATTATAAAGCATTTGATAAAAACTCTTAAAAACCATTTTTTATACATGAAGTATTGTTTATTGATACATATTACTTAAAATTTAATATTGCAAGTAAATAATACATAAGTACAACATATTGAAACTTCATACTTGAATTTGTGTAACTAACTATAGATAAACATAATCAAATATTGGATAAACATTTCATTTTAAATATAAAAAATCTAAAATATAAT
>NC_037539.1:19162103-19163261 GCF_001531365.2 Cynara cardunculus var. scolymus | reverse complement strand
ACCATATTGTTGGTTTTTCATATACTTATTAAGGATCTAGTAGGAGTGCTTACCGGTAAAATTAGTTAGAGTATTGAATCTTATCAGCAAGTGCTTACCGGGTAAAAAAAAAAACTCCTAAAAACCTATGAATATATTGAAAAACCTCTTCAAAACCTCCTAATATAAAAACCCACATTATGATTGCTTGTAAAACATAGAGATTAATTCCTCATTATGGACTAATTGATACCAAGAAATGTAGAAGTCACTTCATACAACACACGTCCACTTTTAGAGTATAAATGTACTCCTAGGACTAATCAAATTATGAAACAACTTCAAATGTAAACGAACGTAAATGAACATTAACGAACATAAATGAACGAACATAAACAAATGTAAATAATAGGKGATCCGTCGSTAAAAGCTACCTTATTTTCACATCAAACATCCCTTTTTAACACACTAAAATGGTAAAACATAACAACATTGATGTGTTTTTATATGTCGATAGGTTCGGAACACTTTGGAGCGAAAAAGGGACAAAAAGAAGATTTTTGACAGCTTTACRAGACTATGGTATTTCAAGCATATCTAACTCGTCCGAGCTCGGATTTAAGTTATTCAAGATGATCTGGAAAGGTAACAAACATCCCCACAATTTGTAAGTTTTGAGTTTCTGCAGATTTAGACTGCTTCTAAGACGAAATCGACATCGAAGGTGGAAAAGAGCTGCTGGACAGCAGCTGATGACAGCAGCCACGAAAGTCTGATCTTGCCTTAAGGAAAACTTTCGTGCATGGGCGAAACACAAACTTTCCAAGCGCAGGGGCCGGATCTAATATTATATATTTTCAAAAATACCMAAAATACACTATACAAAGTTATAACGTAGAAGTTAAACTTTTACCCGGTAAGCGTTCACCAGGTTTAAGACRCTTAACAACAATCCATTTTGATGGCCAAACATGTTATGAGATAAAGTAAATGAGGGTGATGTCTCTTGCCGGTAGATGCTTACCCTGTAAGCATTTGGTAAACAACCCCTAACAGTGGAGCACAAAGAACCTCAGTCAATAATTTGTAATTAGTGAATAGTGAAGTTTTAGGAGAAAAACAGGCATTATGCAACGTTTACAAAGAGTTAGATTAGCTCAAATACAATCAAAGTCATGC
>NC_037539.1:19137876-19162003 GCF_001531365.2 Cynara cardunculus var. scolymus | reverse complement strand
TTAATAATAAAACAATTTATTTTTGGTTTAATATTATAAATTTTATAAAGATAATAATTAAGTATTCTGTTAGAATTTAATTATTATACTAATTATATTTTAGATTTTTTATATTTAAAATGAGATGTTTATCATGTATTTGATTGTGTTTATCTGCAGTTAGTTACATGAATTTAGATATGAGATAAAATCGGATATGGATGAAATCATTTAGGGATGAACGAGTTTAAAATTTTTTAAGAGTTTTTAAAGAGTTTTTAAGAATTTTACCCAAATGCTTTATAAGATAAGTACAGATTCCAATAGCAACCAGCACGCTTAGGATTGGCGGGAAAGCAACAGAAACGCACCCACACAACTGTCGTATCCGTTGAACCTAAGCAGATACTAATCTTACAATCATTCAGGATTCCAATCGACTTTAGTGATGATCGTTTTGTTGTGACCTCAACAGGTATACTACAAAATCCTTTCCATTTTCTATGATATTTTTATTCTTGAATTCTCGATGTGGACAAATGTTACGAACCAATCACATGGAAACAATCGTCCGGTTATTTGTTCTTTATAAACAATTACTAGTTTCTCACACTGTATACAGCTATAGATTCTTTAGCTTTCTGCAATTTTGAACTGAATTCATGGGGAAAGATGGGGTTTTGGGGTTGATTTTGTTCCTAATTGTACTTTACGGAGCTTGGTTTTTTGAGTTAGGGTTTTCTGTGACTGTAACTTATGACAATAAAGCTTTGATTATAGATGGGAAAAAGCGGATTTTGCAGTCTGGATCCGTTCATTATCCTAGAGCCACTCCTGAAGTGAGTTCAGTTTTGATTTTGTTTTAATCATGTTCGTGGTGATTTTGTTGTGTGCATGATGAGGATGTGGTTGATGTTTGCATTGTAGGTGTGGCCGGATATCATTGGGAAGGCAAAAGAAGGTGGATTGGACGTGATTGAGACCTACGTTTTCTGGAATTATCATGAGCCTGTAAAGGGACAGGTACAGTATTGAATGCGCATTTATAAATTCATGATAATGACAACTATGTTTGCATGAAATATGTTGATATAATATAGGGGATAAGTCGAAATTTATAAGAAGTTAGGATCCAAGAAAATGTATAAGGTACAGCGAGAGGGGTTGTTGTAGGAGTGCTTGAAGAACTTCCAGGAGTTGCAGAGAGTTTCTAATAACACATTGTTGTATTGATTTTTGGATGGTTCTAATTGAGGAGACCTTCACGGTATATAGGAGTCTCTGCCTCTCGAAAAACCATTCTGGATAAGAGGAAGTTTATAGGTTTTTTAAAGCAAAATATCTAGTCTATTATTATGGATTAAAGAAATCTAGAGTGCTTCAGGAAATACAAGTGACCTATAATATTCTGATAAACCGTACAAGTCCCTAGAGAATTCTAGCATATAATGGAGCCTTGCTCCGGGAATGTTTGTAGAGCAGTCCAACAGATGTCAAGCATGCAGCTATGTGATTTTGGTATCCCAATCAACTTGGTGAGTGGCAACGCAAATCTATCAGGAATCAACTGAAATATAAATGCCTACCAAGAAATAGAAATGAAATGGGCTTCTTGTATAAATGTCTTTGCTTCATTCCGAGATGTCTGAATGAATTGTTCATGGTTTACTTACTTCCATATTTGAGATTTAACAACCAAACTAATTTGACATTCTTTTTCTTGTCGGCTGGCTGACTCGTATATATTCTTTATGTCATAGTACTACTTTGAAGGACGGTTCGACTTGGTTAGATTTGTGAAGACGGTGCAGGAAGCTGGCCTGTTTGTACATCTTCGTATTGGTCCATATGCCTGCGCTGAATGGAATTATGGGTCTGTTATTTCTTATTTAGATCCTCTAGTTTAAAACACACTTTGAGTCATAGGCCTGTGCCAAATCATATGTCCTGTTTGTACATCTTGGGATTGCTCAAGCCCATAGATGCTCAAGTAGACATGCCAATGACCTTTTTCTCCAAGTAGAATGATCAAACCCATCCTCTATTTTCATTTCATTTCAATATTTTGCTTAACAGAGGATTCCCTCTTTGGTTACACTTCATCCCTGGAATTCAATTCCGAACCACGAATGGCCCTTATCAGGTACTCCACTACCAGACACAATGTTAATTTTTGCTACATCTTTTGATTTTCATCCCACTGTTATCTCTCTTCTTGTAGAAAAGAATCTTGTGATATTAGTGCATTATTGTGCAAAGTTAAGAAGAAATTATGATGCAGGCAGAAATGAAACTTTTTCTTGCAAAAATCGTCAACTTAATGAAGGAAGAGAACCTTTTTGCATCACAAGGAGGACCAATTATTCTTGCTCAGGTGATTCCTGTTACATTGCACGAGTAGGATTTTGAAGATCACTTTTGAAGTTCTCTCTCTCTTGTGCTTTTGGGAATATGAGACAGATGTTTTTTGCTCCTTTTGGGTCTATTTCTCAGAGTGTGTTGTTATATATAACAGGTTGAGAATGAATATGGAAATGTTGAGTGGGCCTACGGAGTTGGTGGAGAGCTATATGTAAAATGGGCAGCAGAAACTGCTCTAAATCTTAATACAACTGTTCCTTGGGTGATGTGCTCACAGAGTGATGCACCTGATCCAATTGTAAGTAAAATTATCTCACAGTTTATTGTCATATAAGAGTGTATATCTATGTTAATTATGAACAAGCGAAATCAAAGTCTTTACAGCAGCACAAGCTTCTGCCTGCACCACTCTGCTGGATACTCGATTAGAACCTCTATTTGTGTGTCAAATTTTTATTGGTTCTTCATTAATTATTCTTTAATCATTTCTATAGCGTAGAACAAAGTTTGATTGTCCTAAACCATTCAATTTTTCATCCACTTCATGACCATGTTCTGCTTCATTTTCGCAACAACCTTGTGGACACCTTGTTGACTACAGTGGTCAAAATCATGGTTCCACTTTATTGTTTGCCTTTTCACCGAGATATTGTTGGTCAAATTATCAGTTGCCTTCTGGATGGCTCGAGTTATTCCTCTTTTGCTTATGTATGTAACTTTTGAAGGTAACAATTGCATTCTTCAGTTTCTGTTCATCATGTTTTTGCCTTTCTTTAAGTTTTAGTTCATTAAAGAAAGCCAGCCCTATGTTATTCAAGCATAATTTACCATGTATTGTCATCTCTGCTGAATTATATATTTACTACAAGAAAAAAACATTTTCATTTTTGTAGCTAAAAAGGGGTTGCTAAAAGGGTCTCTTTTGCTAATAGCGATTTGTAATGAACTTTGGATCACAAGCCATGGTTGTAGATACATAGTTTACTGAAAGGGCTGTGGATCCTATGTGTAGAACTTCCTAACAGTAATATGACACGTCGATTTCTCGTAAGGTGACACAATGAACTGTGGCTCACTCTATGGTCACTCAATTCCTGCCATGCACTTCCCTAGTTCACGACACATTGGCGATTGCTAAGTAGTGTAATCTCTTGATGCATTTAGGATTGCAAAATATCTTTGGCAGAAAATGACAGTATTCTGTGGTAGTGATTCAGTTCTAACATAATGGCACTCCAAATGTAGATAAACACATGTAATGGGTTCTATTGTGATGATTTCACCCCAAATTCTCCTTCAAAGCCAAAGATGTGGACAGAGGACTACACTGGATGGTACAGTTAACCTTTTGCTTTGGCCTGCTACTCCATAAAAGCATCTACAGTAGTCATATATGATCATCAAAAATGGTACTCTTTGATTTAACAGGTTTCTTTCATTTGGGTATCCTGTTCCTTATCGACCGGTTGAAGACCTGGCTTTTGCCGTTGCACGATTTTTTGAGAAAGGAGGCACTTTTCATAACTATTATATGGTATATTCAACCAATCTTTTTGTTTCATGTCGACATTTATTATTTGACAGAAAAGCATACATCAACAAAATAAGGATCTGGTATTTTGCAGTATTTTGGTGGAACAAATTTCGGACGAACAGCTGGAGGCCCCCTGGTTGCTACAAGCTATGATTATGATGCCCCAATAGATGAGTATGGTAATTTTCTGACACCTTATCAATTTTCATGCAACACTTAGTGGTACATGTCTAAAACCCTCGTTTTCATTTTCTTTTCACTAGCGCTCAACTACTAAGAAATATTTTCGGTAAATCTAACATATGATTCCAAAAGGATACTACTATCTGTTCTGAAGTCTTAAAAGATTTAGAAGAACTTATGCAGGATCTATAAGGCAGCCAAAGTGGGGTCACTTGCAAGACCTACATATGGCAATAAAGCAATGTGAAGAATATTTGGTAAATGCAGATGCAACTCATCAATCTCTTGGTTTATACTTAGAGGTAAGCCAAATACATCAATGTGCATACATAGTGAATAGTATTATGAATTTAAATCTATTCTCTTGACCTATGAAGCCTTGATACTTGAGTTAGAGTGTTCTATCCACAACGGTGCGAATTGGGTTCGGATATGCACGATGTATGCAGCCATTATTAAACTTTAAAAATGAATTGGATATGGCTTAGCTAAATTGCTTTTGGCTTGTATCTTGAGGGTTTGGCTATTTTTCTCATTATTTCAAGGCTTCAAGTACTAGAACATATTATGTGAATGATTATAAAAAATTATAAAATATTTGGACTCCAGTTGTTCAGATAATTAGGGTTCTGAGGTTTTGTTTTCTACACTCCACTCATCTTTCTCTTTATGCTCTTATTCCTATGTACTTATCTTCCCTGCTTGTGTTTGTTGCATGCCCCCTCTGCTTCTTGTTTCTTATATAGTTTTTTCAATATTTCTAGGATTGTTGTTTGTGTTCATAG
The DNA here is from genome assembly GCF_001531365.2 of Cynara cardunculus var. scolymus. Lineage (NCBI taxonomy): Eukaryota > Viridiplantae > Streptophyta > Magnoliopsida > Asterales > Asteraceae > Cynara > Cynara cardunculus. Next base: position 19,157,161 of record NC_037539.1, on the reverse strand, counting down.
GATATGGCATCCCAATTGAGTTTGTCCACAAGCAGTTTGAGTTATTTTTTTATGGGTTTAAATACTTTGACGGTTTCTGAAGTTATTTCTCTATTTTGTTTTACTAGGATACACATGTGCAGCACCTAGATTTTAGTATTTCTTAAAAATGCCAAACCCATTTTCACTTGGTCTTCTTTGCAAGCATTGCAAGTCACACACATTGATAATGTATCAATTAAGGAAGATGTGTTTAGTAAACATAAACTTATATGTGATCAACCAAATAAATGAGGAAACAAGAATGATGAAGACAAAAAACTTGTTTGATGCACACAGCATTGTGGTTGCTTCCCTGACTTAATTCATTCGTTCATCAGGCAGATGTATACTATAGGACATCCGATGATTGTGCAGCTTTTCTTGCAAACTATGGTAGCAGATTAGATGCAAATGTGACATTTAACGGGAGATCCTATTTTCTCCCTGCATGGTCAGTGAGCATCCTTCCAGATTGTAAGAATGTTGTTTTTAACACAGCAAAGGTAAGCCTCTCTTTTGCCTTTTGGTATGGATACTTCATATCCCTAGATCATGCTGAATCCATAGTTGGACATGTCTACGCTTCTTCATTTGATTGCATAAAAGCTGAAATATGATGTAATTTATATATTTTCATTATGTTGAATATGGAAAAAGGTTGTCACTCAGAAAAGTGTTGGTGATGCTACATTTGCTTCCAGTGCCAGTGTGAGTGAATTGTCACTGTCAACTTCACCCTGGAGTTGGTATATAGAGAAAGTGGGTGTTTGGAGTAACGACTCATTCACAGCAACCAGTTTGCTAGAACAGATAAATACAACAAAAGACACAAGTGATTTTCTATGGTACACTACAAGGTAATATATTACAAAACAAGATCCTTGTTTGATTGCACGGTATTTTAAGGTGTCTGGAAAGAGAATCTATACTATATTATAAAGCATTTGACAAAAACTCTTAAAAACCTTTTTTATGCATGAAGTACTGTTTATTGATGCATATTACTTAAAATTCAAGATTACAAGTAAATTGAGCGTAAGTACAACTTACTAAAGCTTCATATTTGAATTCGTGTAACTAACTGTAGATAGAATAATCAAATAGAGGATAAACATCTCATTTTAAATATACAAAATCTAAAATATAATTAGGATAATCATTGAGTTCTAACAAAATACTTAAATATTATCTTTATAAAAAATTATTAAACCAAAAAAAAATGAATTAAAGAAATATACAGAAAAAAAGGAGAAATTAAATAGTTAGTTTGGTACTAATATCAATATATTTTTAAATAGTTAATTTGATACTAATATCGATATATATATTTCAAAATTTTATTTTTTATTCAAAAATGAAAACATTATCGTTTTCTCAAAACCGCATAAAAACGTATTATATCAACAGAGACAATGAATAAAACAAAACATTAAAATGGAGATGTGTCTCGCTGCATTGTGCTAGTACCCTTCTAGTAAGTTCATGAATCAAATGCTGATAATTATCTTTCACCTCATTAGAAGATTTTGATGTCGATTTAATGTGCATGCTTATATGGTGGCTTTCTGTCACCTCTGCAGCATAGAAGCAGATGAAAAGAAAGATGCATTTTTGCTTATTCAGAGTTTGGGACATGCTGCTCTGGTTTTTCTGAACAAAAAAGTTATAGGTAACTTCTGGTTTGTGCTAATAGCTGTTTACCGTTGGGTAGAAACCATTTTTCAAATGTACAAGTATACTATAAAACTGCTTATTAAATAAGCCTTGATTATTATGATCAAGTGTTCTCAGAGCTATAACCCACAGCTGTGGAAGTCCTATGAATCACTAAAAAGTTCTTCGATCAGAGTGCAGCAGTAGTCAAGGTGCCAGGGATCTCATGGTGCAAATCTTACATATTGCTTGAGACGCATGGCCAGAAAAAATTGTAAACATGAAATACACACAAGATAGGGTTATTTGTCAATAATAACGTCAAATAATAAGCAAGTCAATGACAAGTAGATTACACATTCAAAGGTTCATATAAGATGTTGGTCACAAAATTGCCATTACGTGAATTTTATATAATAAATGGAACTTCATTAGGAATTTGATGCAAACAGAACGTCATACTTGGTGCAGAATATACAAGTTTATAGCATCCAATGCAAGTTACAACTCTTCAAGAATTACCAAAACAAACTTTCTTTAAGACCAACCCATGACCATATTGTGCCTTGCATCATGAGGTGCGCCATTTAATGGGTTCGTCATTGCCTATCTGGCTTGCTCCATTTTATGGGCTCATCATAGGCGCAAGTCCCCTTTCTTTCTGCACCTAGCACCATGGCATGCGTCTTCACTACCTTGTACACTAGTCAACTATTGGTGCTGCATGCAAATATATTACAAATATGATAAGACCACCCAGGCCACGATTCGACCTCTAACTTTAGAATGGATATTTCCGGGTGTTCAAAGTATCACTAGTGAAGATAGGCAATTATTGGTTTTTCATATGTATTATATGCATCAGTTAATGATATCTTTACTTCTTGGTCTTCTTGTTTATATATATACGTAATGCTGTTTTAAGTATTTAAAGTTGAAAATGAACATCATAAGATTTTCCTCTCTTAATCTTCAGTCATTGTTTCTATCACTGAATATGTTTTGAAACACTTCTAATATGTTCACAAGCAACGACTGGCATTTATCTTGTTCACAGCCACTATTTATCTGTTGGAGACTAAGTCCACTTGTTTTTGAAATCCCTTGTAGCATTTGGCTATGGTTATCATGATGACGCAAGCTTCAACATAAGTGAGAAGATTAGTATCGCACAAGGAAGCAACACACTGGATATAATTAGTATGATGATTGGTGTACAGGTGACCATTTCTTTCTTTTCTTCTGGTTACTTACTCGTATCTATACAGGCAATAAAGTTGATGTACATTTAAAAACATCATGCATCTATACACTCAATAAATAAATAACTTTGGGGGCACGTGTCATGTTTCTGTGCGACGGTTATTGATTTTTCCCGCCTAAACATGTATGTAGACACAATTTTCACTTACGGTTCAAATAGGTCTATTTAAGTGACATCTGTCCCTCTACACGTTATTAACCTGTTTTCGTGGTTTAACTGATTTCCCATATCTAATCTCTGATATGTTTTCTATAATTTCTAAATCTGAAGGCTTCTTTTCCAGACTTAGAAGTTTGAACGCTGAACATGTATGTAGACACAATTTACATTACTGGTTCAAATGAGCCTATTTAATTGACATATGTCCCTGTAAACATAACTGATTTCCATATGAAAAGGGATTTTTTTTCAAATACTTAAATAAGCAAAAGTCTGGATTTCCATTCCTCAGACTTATAAGTCTGAACTCCTTTTCCTCAGTTAAAATTCAGAGTTGTCTGCCAGACTTATAAGGCATACCAGTATAAAAGTCTGTAGACAAGTCTGAACTCCTTTTCCTCAATTAAAATTCAGAGTTGTCTTCCAGACTTGTAAGAAATACCGGTATAAAAGTCTGAGGACAAGTCTGAGCTCCTTTTCCTCAGTTAAAATTCAGAGTTGTCTTCTAGACTTGTAAGACATACAAGTATGAAAGTCTGGGAAAATTAGAGTTATAAGTCTGAATTTAACTCTGAAGTGGCCTCCAGACTTACAACATAACTCTGGGAAAATTCAGAGTTGTAAGCCTGAATTTAACTCTGGAGTGGTCATGAAAACTGGATTTAAAATTTCAAATTTGGATTTTTGAAGCATTTTTCACAAAGCAATATTACCCGGGAAAAAAAATTCCAAGCTGACCAGCTCGACCCCAGCCAGGGGCTCTGCCCCTTGGACCCCGCCATGGCGGGCGCTACCCTCAGACCCCCGTCGTTTAGGGGCTTCGCCCCTAAATCAAAATAAACTCAAACAAGTGTGCACTCCGCACTTTCCTTACTTGTTCGATATTTATCATGATTACATTGGTCAATAAATTAATCCCATTACACTTAAATGACATTAGTGAATAGTGATACAAATCACCAACATGAAGTCATCAAATATTGGTTATTTCTCAGACTTACAACATAACTCTGAATTGTTCTGTTCCAAACTTAGTTCTATAGTTTATTCCCAGACTTAGAATACAACTCTGAACTCCTCTTCAGAGTTACGTTTATGAGTTATAAGAAGTCAGAATTCTTATGACTCAAAGTTATGCTCATAGATACTTTCTAGACTTAGAAGACAACTCTGAATTCCTCTTATTCAGAGTTAAGTCCAGAGTTATTTTCCAGCGTAACAATATAACTCCAAATTCTTGTGTTTCAGAGTTAATGTTCAGAGTTTTCTTTCAGAGTTAATGTCTCGAGTTTTTCTCATTTAAAATACCCCGTGTAATACACGGGGTCGAACCTAGTATTTATATAAGCAACAAATGAGTCAATTAGGACAGTTAATTTACCCAACTTACTAATTGGTGCAACTGTTTTTATTAAGATATAATTAAAAGAACAAATACAAAACATTACTGGTAGGGCATTATTATAAAAGGCAACATTGTTACTTAATATTCCATAATTCAAGAAAAAAACTAGAATAGAAAAATTCGGTCAAAAACGATGATATCTGAATGATGGACTGACCAATTCTTAAGTTTACTTTCCACCAACTAGAAGGAATGCTTATTATGTTATAGAGTACAATGACTAATGAGAAGCTAGTATCTAGTGAACTCTTCCTGTTTAAAAAGGAAAACCACACATTACAAATGACATTTTCAATTTACAGCTTCTTGTTTCTGAATTTGATGCTTTTGGTTGGGTTATGCTCATGGAACATCAGATGTTATGCTTGTTTAAGTTCAAATATTCATAATTCTCTGCTTTTCTGATTTCTAAATCGTAATCACTCATCTCCTTAACATTTTGTTTCTTATGTTTTTATATTCTTCTGCAGAACTATGGTCCTTGGTTCGATATCATGGGGGCAGGCATATATTCAGTTATTCTTGCTGATCTGAAGAATGCCAAAGAGGACTATTCATCTAAAGAATGGACCTACCAGGTTTGTTCTTAACTTTGTCTATTAATGCCAGTATAGCTGGCTTGAGGCCATGGATACCAAAGCCAAACTCTATGGTGGGTGCAGGACCATCCCATAAAATCACAAGTTTATGGTTGCTTAAGTGTGAACTGTAGCAATGTTGTCTTGCAGTTTCTTGATTCTCTTCCATTCTGGTATCTTTCATGCATAGTTTAGTTTGACATTTTTTTTGCATTCAGGTGGGAACAGAAGGGGAAAACCTTGGACTTGATAAAACTGATCTTGCTAACAGTTCCCTATGGACTCAGGGCAGTGCCTTGCCTGTAAATCAGAGTCTGATTTGGTACAAGGTATATAACACATGTAGTTGAACGTCTGAATTTCTATTATAAATCTGGGGGCATCTTATCCTTGAATGTCTGAATTTCCATTGTAAAGGACCTAGACGATCTTCTTTTGATGTATCCTAGCAACAACTAGAGATGCAGTCAAATTACCGACTTTTTTGTGTTTTGAGAACTACTATTGGTCTAACAGGTCAACTGAGCATTTAGTTCCAACACCCTGATTTTTCTTTCTTATTCTCAGTCCACATTCCTTGCCCCTGAAGGAAAAGGTCCTCTATCATTGAACCTTGCTAGTATGGGGAAGGGTCAAGCTTGGATCAATGGGCAGAGTATAGGACGATATTGGTCTACTTACCTTTCACCATCGACAGGTTGCACCACAAATTGCGACTACAGGGGAAGTTATGATGCACAAAAATGCCAAAAGAAGTGTGGCCAACCAGCTCAAATATTGTAAGTAACATACACATTTCATTGTCCACCTAATCTCTTCTAGTTCATGTTACTGTAATTTTTATTAAATGAAAGTGTTCAAGTAAATTGTATAATAGATGATCATAGTTGTATGAATGCACTAGAGTTTTTTTAGTGGTTCCTTTTCCTTTTCTATAAAGCCTGTTTTAGAAATATGTCATGCATTATGCATATATACTACTTGTACCTCATGTCTCGAAACAAAATAAAATTGACATCTTATGAAGTAAGAAGATATAAGTAACTTGTACAAATAAACAATTCTACTTGTTCAACTAAAGTAAATTAAACTTTACTTGGTCTTTGTCACGTTTTACAAACTAATGTGAAGAAAATGGTGCAGATATCATATACCACGCACCTGGGTGCATCCTGGTGAGAACTTGGTTGTTCTTCATGAAGAGCTTGGTGGCGACCCTTTGAAAATTTCTGTGGTGACACGAAGCGGGCAGGAGGTGTGTAGCCATGTCTCAGAAGATGATCCAATTCCTGTTGACCTCTGGAATCCAAACTCTGATTCCAGTTCTCAAACCCCTGAAGTTCGATTGACATGTGACCATGGCTGGAAGATTGCATCAGTTGGTTTTGCTAGTTTCGGAAACCCCAAAGGAGATTGTGGCACATTTACTGAAGGAAGTTGTCATGCAGACGTCTTGTCTATCGTCCAACAGGTACCAGAATTCTTATTCGTCTGCCTACGTACGTGCAGGCATTCGCTAAATTCATTTATCGTTGCATTGTTTTTCTTCTTATGTGATTTCTTAGAGCATAAACTTGCTTCAATCTTATTTACAGAACCAGGTAGCATAAACCCATGTCATGCACAGCCTTGAAATTAGATTTCTTCACTATTGCACCTTCTTTCATTCTTCTGTAGAAAAGGAATGATGCCACCATCTTAAGAGTCCCATCCTACTGATATCACGACAATCATGTGGAGGTAAATTGCATGTCACATGAGAGATGGTTGGTGCTTGGAGTCAAACCCAGACCTCAGTTGATTCTTCAAAACCCAGACCCCATTTATTCAAACATAAATTAATTTTTCAATTTTTTTAAATTAAAAAACTTTATTTGATAAATATGTCTCTCTTTTGACCTTAAATTGTTTTAGCCCAATTCAATACTTCTAGAAAAAAATTTAGCCCATGATGCAGTAATTTAAAGCCTAATTAGCAATTGTTTTTTTGATAAGGAGGTTTGTTAGCACTTAGTTGATATCTAGTTGTTAAGGTTAGGATTGTTATTTGATGCCAAATTGTTAATTATTTGGTGGATAATTTTAATTGTTATATTGTTTTGCAAAAAATGGAAATATTTAACTTTTAATTGTTATATTGTTTTGCAAAAAATGGAAATATTTAACTTTTATGTTACTCAAATTCCGACCTCATCACCAAAATTCTTGTATCCGTCACTGTTGTCAGCTAGGCTAAAGTTTTAGGGACTTGTCCATTCGTTCATTGCATTGTTTCCATTTAATTGCTGGGATCCAACAGCATAAACCAACTTTAATCTGATCTATAGAATCCAGTAGCATAAGCTTGGTTTCAATCTGGATTTTAGGATTGAGTCATATTTGATGAACAATGCAATGCAGGTTTGCATGGGTAAGCAAAAATGTTCGGTTCCAGTTTCCACAGGTATCCTTGGCAACCCATGTCCAGGGGTGATGAAAAGCTTGGCAATTGAAGCTTTATGCAGTGTTTGAAGCATCTATCACTTTTTCAATCTGTAATTGCTGCATTTATGATTTGTTGTGATATAACAAATGGTATGCTCTAAACGAAATAAAAGTACAACCTATTCTCGTTACCGTACATACCTGTTCATTTGTGCAATTCTCCATCATTCATATATTTTGTAAAAATAAACAAATCCCATGAAATACCAACCAACTATCCTCATGGGATTTCTAAAATCTATGACTTTTTTTAAACCAAACACAGGCCCTAAGTGGAATCGATCATCATGAACATATGTTGCCGCAAGGTGTGTTTGTGACGTCAAGACTATTTATTTGAGACAAGTTCACAGTTACATGTTGAAGCTTGGAATCATAAAAACAACGAAGAAACTCATGCACAAAGATTATATCGCGAAGATCATTTGCATGTTAAAAGGATTCAAGTGACCTTTATTTAACTTAATATGGGTGGTTAAATCCCTGAGAAGAAGTACTTTCGGAAGAAAATATTTATAGTCTTCGGATTGATTACAAATGAGCAAAAAAGCATTCGAAAATTGAAACCCAACTTTCGTTTTTTGCTTCTTGTAATCAGCCAACGACCTTCAATAACTTTGAACACAGGCTTTTATTTCTTAGAGTGGATGACATTCAGTCCAACATAATGGTGGAACAAATAAAAGTGGAAACTTACAAAGAGAAGAGAGTGGTTAAGAGGCTTTCATGCAAGTAGGAGGATCTTTCCAATATGTGTACTGGTTTCCATAAGCTTGTGAGCTTCTCCTGCTTCTGATAATGGCAAGCATTTGTACACAACAGGTTTCACCTTCCCTTCTGCAATTGCTGGCCAAACGTTCTTCTCCACTTCACTCACTATTTCAGCTTTCTTTTCCACGCTTCTCGTTCGCAGACCAGCACCTGCAACAACCAAATTCAATCAAAAGCTGTGTTTGCAGCTTGATGGGACTCACAGCTCATTCGCTCAGTTATACATAATTGTTTGGTTGTCTTAATGATATAGAAAGTGTTTATTCAGTAAGCTTCTAAGGGATGCTTTATGCAGAAATCCTAATTCTTTCCCAAACCTGCCCCTCCCAAACAAAAAAACATGCCCCTTCCATCTAGGAAAAAACCTTCCCAAACAAAAATTTTCTCAATCTATACAGACAGCTTTATCCATACAGAACTTGATGGAAAACCAACCAAACATCCCCTTAAGTTTAGGATGACATGGGATTTAGTAGGTTCTATCAAATATTTGGAATAATCCAAGATGACATGAATCAAAAGATTCGACAGAAACTTTTCGGTCATGTTGGAATGAAATATAGACGCAAGTTACAAAATAAAAACATCAACAAAGTATCTTTTAGGCATATTTACCTTGCACAGTCAGCCGTTTTGCCAGCAACAATGATATATTTGCGTCCGTCTTCACTCCTCCCATGAAACCAATGATGAAAAGCCTGCCATCGATACCTAAGCTTTCCAGGTTCTTCTGGAAGTAGGGTCCACCAATATTATCCAGTATAACATCGACACCTATTGTTTGCCTCTTCTAAGGTCAGATATTAAGAAAGAAAATCGAGCAAATGATCTATTTGGACCATTGTACTTGGTGGTTCATTGTAAACTAACCAATATTCTTGTAAATATGCCAAAAAGAACACTGTATTTTGCAAGAGATTTCGGGCAACTATGAAATGTAGGGATTATTTAGGAGAATAACCATACAAATTTTTTTAAAGCCATCATACATTCATAGATTTCATACTAGACACGTTTGTTCCCAAATAGCTCATTCTTGCAAAAACTAATGTTTTTCTGTGTTTCATATGATGATGGTCTGTTGCCATCAATATCAAGTACAATGGCTCGGAAAGTCAATCACTCAGAAGAAAAACACGTCACAATAGCAACAAAGTTTTGAGGTGTGTCACCTTTCCCCCCTGTTTCCTCCTTTACTCGTGCAACAAAATCCTCCGTCTTGTAGTTGATGCAAACGTCAGCTCCAAGCTCCTTACATGCCTTTAATTTTTCCTCGCTCCCTAAACAAATAAGAAACAAGCTTCTTGTATGATTGTAGGTGATCATAGAACTGAATCAGCGATAAACGTGTAGGAAAAAACAAAGTTACCTGCAGTGACAAACACTTTAACGCCAAGGTATTTGGTCATTTGAATTGCAAATGTACCAATGCCGCTAGAACCACCATGTATCTGAAAATTTTACAAGCTCCATATCAATAAGTTTGAGAACGTATAGAAACATGGTAGCTTGGCCGCTCCACTATTGAACAAAATATTTTTCCGATCACCTTCCCACAAAAATTATGAATTTCATCCATGTGCCTTATGTTACGATGAAATTTTGATCCCGACCAAAAAAATAACATTTTCCATTAAAAAGTCTTATTGGTAGTATTGTATTAGCAAGGACAAATTCATGAATTCACTTTTGTTTTGGCCAAAATACTAAGGGACTGGTAGGTTAAAATTGATCGGTCTCTGAGGTACTTTACCTGAATAAATCACTTTAGTAGCACAATGGCCAAAACTTGTTTAGTGTAGAAACTAAACATATTTTCTGGTGTTACGCATGTATATATTATTGCTACAAATCCACGGATATATTCCTCCATTTCGAGAAGTATTGAACTACTCTTCAATTGATATGTATCATTGAGATGTCTTGAAATACTTTGGACCTATACTAAATTCTACAACTAAACTAGAAAAAAGAAGCATTTGTATTAAAGTTGAACATGAGAATCCAGAAGTACTAGGCTTGACTTAAAAAGTCAAATTGAATTTTTGGAACTAAGGGAGTCTCAAATATGTTTTGCTAATTAGGTTGTAGCCTCAGCTTCTTAAGCAGCCTTCATGTTCAAAAATAGTGCCCTCAAAATACTTGACCCCGAGCTATGAAAATTTTACATTATTCAGATCCTGAAAATTGCAACAGTTCCCTTTTCCATTGTGCACGAATATTAAGTTTCTTTTTGGAGAAATGTTCATCCTAACTTTCCAGTTATCATCATTACAATTGAATTGATGCTACTGATTTCGGCCACAAGTTTATTTTACTTTGTGTCTATTTTAGGTATTATATATATGATTGTCGGACAGTCGAACATTCTACTTAAATTGCCCAAAGAATGTTGCAATTTTTATCAGACTTGCAGATTTCTTTTGTGTGTGTATCACTGGCTCATTTTCTATGACAATTCTGGGGATAGATGGCCACAATTTTGGTAGTTAAATTGAAATCAAGGAAAAGATGACAATTGTTGCATCCTAGAAAGCAAAATTAACATTTCATTTTACCAGAACTGTTTCCCCTGAAGATAGCCTGCTTGTCATAAAGATGGTTGACCAAACAGTGCATGCCACCTCAGGGAAGCTAGCAGCATCTTTCAAAGAAACACCAGCTGGAATCGGAAGAACTTGACCAGCAGGTACAGCTACTTTTTCAGCATATCCTCCACCACTTATAAGAGCACATACCTATAATTAAAGATTCCCATGTTATTTGGTATGAAGAACAAAACTTTGCAGGGAAACTATTCATTATTATACTAATATTTGCAGATTTTCTAATGACATGAGGATCTAAATGCTTTTCTCAACAGACAAAATCCTATATATACATGCACAGCAATTGATTGAATATGTAGAAACGGAAAGCAGCCACGAGAATTATCGTACTATATAAACACAATTTTAGCTTACCTCCTGTTATCAAATCCATAAGATCCCAATTACCATGTTTCAGGCAAAAAACAAGAAAACTACACACACAGAGTTTGTTCTTCAACAGAGCTTGCAGTTTTAAGTTAAAATGTCAAGGGTTCAAGTACATACGCAAATGTTTGTACCATATCATCATAATGAAGTCCAAATGACCTGAGGATGTTGCTCTTACACAAACATGCCCATGCATACACAGGACAGAGTATTAGTTACAATGAGTGTATCGCAGCATGAGGTGGGAGAGTGATGGTTTGTTGTTTAACCAAATTTGATTGGTTTGTTGTAGCACACCAAAATACAACCGGTTCAAATCCTACTTTCCTAGATAAAACATGCTTATGCTCATGGGTCAACTATTTGTACTCTGGTTTGATTGCATGTTGCTAAAGTTTTGTGCCATAAAATTTGACCATCCACTCCCTCTAAACTCACCAGCACTTTCAGGCTTTAGCTGCAGTCACCAAATGCACTACCTGTAAAACAAGCTTCTGACCATGTTTAAAGTATTTCAAATAGGACTTGATTGAATGCCGTTCAAAAGTTGTGTATTAGAAGTTGATCATCCACTCCCTCTAAAGGTAACATTAGCAAATGTACATCTTGTAAGCATGATTCTGCACATGACTCAACTATTTTCAGGTCAAGCTTGATTGAATGCTAATTCAGGTGATTCCTCACTAAAGGTAACATCAGCAAGTATAACCCTACACGCCAAATCACACAAACACACAAAAGCAAATTCATACATATCAGCCAATATGCCCATCTTCAGCACACACACAACACAAGGGAAGCTTTAATCAGTATAATTATCCAGTAATCTCAAAATTCAAACCCCAATAGCCATTTCAACTTCCTTACAACAAACGAAGATTTGTAACTGTTTGAACATATTCATAAAATAATCGGTTGAGCCCTAACTCACCTCGTCCCCAACTTTCCAACGGGATACGTTTTTGCCGACTGCTTCGATGGTTCCAGAACATTCTAGTCCTGGATACTCACTCTCGCCCTTTGGCGGAGGGTACTTCCCTTGCCGTTGAAGTGTATCAGCTCTGTTGAGAGCGGTGGCTTCCACTCTGATCAATACGTCATCGTCTTTGACTTTTGGCTCTTCTACTTCTTGCAGTTTCAGAACTTCTGGACCTCCGGGAGTTGTGATTACTACAGCCTTCATGGTCGCCGGTGATCGGAAGTAAGGGTTGCCGGAAGAGAGTTGGTCAAAGACACGTGTTATGGAGCTTTCTCCTATTCAAGTTTCTCACGGCACTGATTCTATATATATCCGTTCACGATGATTATTTGTAACTTTTAACAAAAATAGATGAGTAATTATAAATATGTTTTATGACTAAAATCAAAATAAATATAAGAAATTAAGAATGAGAATTGGGTAATACTAGGCCTGGCAACGGGGCGGGGATGGGGCGGGTTTTGTAATCCCGGCCCCGGCCTCGGTTTGTAGTAACTTCCCCCGGCCCTGGTCCTCGGCAGGACGGAGATTATTATCCCGTCCTCGGTAGGACGGAGATTATTATCCCGTCCTCGGTCAAATCGCTAGCAATCCCCGGTCAAAACCCGGTAAAATCCCGGTCAAACCCCGTAAAAAGTATTCTCTATTTTGATTCTACCGGGGATCCTCGGCCCCGTCCCCAGTTTGAGTAACATTCCCCGTCCTCGGTTTGTGTCTACCAGGGATCCCCGGCCCTGGGACCCGTTTTAGCGAGGAATCCCCGTCCCCGTTCGGGTCAGGTGAACCGGGTTCCCCACCGGGTCGGGCAAATCACCATCCCTAGGTAATACCATGTCGCTTTAGGGGCTGTTTGGCAATTACTGAATGGTTTGGTGCAGGATGATTAAGTGATCAGAATGATTAAGAGGCTCTCATGATATAATGCAAAATGAAATATAATTGTTTGGTAATTGTGTACAATAAAATTAGGGCTCTTAATGATTAAGGGAGATTCAAGATACAAAATCATTCAGAGGGTTTTAGAACAATTAAAAGACAGACTTTCTTTTTGCCAAACAAGATTCACTTCTTAACGATTTAGAGATTGCCTCTTAATGGAACTATTAAGAGATAAACAAACAACCCCTAGAGTTACATAAGATCAGCCTTTTTTACTATTAATTATTTATTTCTTTTTGGCACCACTTGGCCACGTTCCTCCCAAAGGCTATTGTCGTGTAGGGTTTTGGGTTGATATAGGGAGTCAGTTTATTTATGGGATCATCTCTAAAATTGAATTCACTAGAGTTGCTATCTGAGGTGGTGTTTGGTTTACATAATAACTTTGGATGAAATGAAATATGTTAAAAGAATTTTATTTTGAAGGAATTGGAATGAAATGTTGTCAGGTTTGACCACATGTTTGGTTGATGGACATTGAAATGAAATTTGTTAAGGAATTGGAATTGTTTGCTTCACATAATGTAGCTTTGGAATTGGAATGAAATATTGGTAAATGACCAAAATGCCCTTTTTGAAAACTTTAATTTTTTAAAACTAAAAATACTTTAATAAAATAATTATTTAATATGTAAAACAAATACAAAACTTAAATATAACCATAAGTCAAACGATGTTACTAAATCAATGGTGGACGGCAATGGTTCAGATCGGTGGTGGTCTGCAGTGGTTCAGATCACGGTGATTCAGATCGATGGTGGTCAGCGATGCTTCAGATCGATGGTAGTCGGTAGTTCAAATGGTGATGGTCGGCGATAATTCAGATTGACGATAGTCATATTGGGTTTTATGAGATTAGTGTATATTGAGTTAAGGGCATATTTGATACTATGAAAATAGAGAATTTCATTCCATCAAAATACCATGTAGCTGTTAAGAAATGTTAAATTCCTTTATTTGTGGAATTTGTACGATTTTGAAGATTCCTTTCATGAAAAAGAAAGAACCAAACGAGTGAATAGGATTTGGTCAATGAAATTCAACATTCCAATTCCATTAGATTCCTTCAGTGAATTTTGTTTTCCATTGCCAGTTGTTCTATCATTGGTATTGGAGCAATACGTTCCGGTTCTGGTGTGGTGTATGGAGCGAATCAACAATGCAAATTTGATAGGAAAATATGAAGAAGTTTCTCGTAGATTGGAAGGTCATTATGATGCGTTAAGACATATTCAAGTAAGTATTGCAAAACTTAAGCTGTTGAATATTGAATTGGCACAAAGTATGAAAACTTTACTGATTTTTTAGGGGAAGAAGTTAATCCAGCAGCCAAACCTTCATCTTCTTATGTTGTGGATAATGAAGGGAGGGTCTATGTAGAGGATGAGGAAGTTGATTCCAACGAAATGAAGAACAATGAGGGATACCAATTGGTCAATAGAATGACCAAATGTTATAACTGGGTTTTCTACAAATATGGGTTGAGGTAAATTTATGTGTTCATTATGTGAATTATGTGATAGCATGCATGTTGTCTTAAAGATAAATGCATGAATTATGTGCACATGTGTGGTAATTTGATATTATGCATGCATGTGAAAATTTTATAGGCGGTTATATGATAAAATAATATGTGGAAATATTATTATAATATAAACCTTCATGGTTAAGAAAGGTTGATTATAAAACATTATATTTCCACCGCCTAATGATTTTATATTGAAAGATATTCATCACCGCCTCATCCTAAGTATAAAAGAAAGAGGATAAAGAAAAAATCTTATCAGTTCACTATTTTACAAAATATACAAGAGAAATTTAAAGGCGGTGAAAGTGTTCTTGAAGGAGTTCTTGAAAAATATTCTTGAAGAATATTGTTGTTTAAAGATTATGTTATTTGATGTGTGATAATCTGCAGAATCTGTTGTTTTAAGGCGAGTTTTTGAATTACTATCAGTTTACAAACCGTGAGTTTTTATCTGCTGATTGATCTTGAAAACTGTTGAGTATTGATGGTTTGAAATTTAAAAGAATTTGGTAAAACTGTTCTAAACAGTTTTAAAGGAAATAGTTCGTAATTTTGTAGTTTGAAATTGTTTTGGAATGATTAAAGCAAAAATTGTGTTTTAACAGTTTTGGGATATGATATCCTTTGTTGAGGACTTAAAGAGGAATAAATGATTTGAGAAATCATTTTATAGAACATATTGTTCTAAGGCTTGAAAGGTTTTGAATATAAACCTATTTTGGGATTATGATTGGTTAAAACTATAGACGAGGTTCACTCTGACGTATATGACCTACCATTGGATGAAATAGTCTGTAGATTTTGGTTAAATCTATGGACGAGGTTCACTCTGACAGAAAGGTCTGCAGCCTGTCATTAGATGAAATAGTTCATATGAATTTCAGGGGAAACAAGGATGGTCGTTGTGTGTAATGGATAGCTATTGCTATAAACAAGAGATTGATGGATGTAATAAGGATGGTCGTTATGTGTGTGCATGGTATAACTCTTGCTATTATATCTAATAAGATTACAACAGATTGAAGTTCTCTCTTCTTGGTGATTTGAGGTTTCATAGATGTTCTTCTTATTGGAAATAGTAGTATTAATGTTATGGTTATGGGGAAAATATGTGGCTTATGGTCATTGGGTTTGACAAAAAGTATTTTGGAACAGAGTGTTCATTTTATGACGAACCAGAGGAGCTCTGGTTGATCCTCACAGTTGGACCAGAGGGTTCTTGTTTATGATGTGATGAATATGCAAATTTCTACTAAACGTAGTAGTCGGACCATAGGCTCTGTATATTTTGATAAGAGCTTTTGTGTCAAAATTATATTTTAAAGTAGTTTTAAGAAAAAAGAGTTTTATACTTAGTGTTTTATACAAAAGACAGACCAGAGGGGCTCTGGTCGACTCATACGTTGAACCAGAGGCTCTGGTTGGTCATAACTTTTGAACCAGAAGCTCTGGTTAGTACAACCAGAGGCTCTGGTCGAGCAAGAACTCTAGATAGCTATTCTTTTGTGAAAAAGACTATCTTATTCATTGGAAAACTTAACTCAAGAACATTACAAGGAATTATATGAGCCGGAAGCTCTGGTTAGTACAACCAGAGGCTCTGGTCGAGAAAATAGAAGCTTTGATAGACGAACCAGAGGGGCTCTGGTCCTGTTTATTGAAATATATTCCAAATATGGTTTGGAACCAGCGATGGACCAAAACAGAATATGATTTTCAGTCTTTGCAACATGAGATGGATTATTCGAAATAAATATTTTTGGTGATCTTCACCCTGCATTACATAAAAAGGGAACCTCATTAGACATTTATGTCTAACCCTCATTTTATGTTTTCTAAAATATGTGTGCAGATTATGAGAATAAGGGAAAAAACATTATGTGAATTTCGTCTCTATGTGCTTTGCTATGTGAAGATCTTGGTTAGCCATGTGTTGAAGCTTAGATGCTAGGATACAAGAGCATGTATTTTTGGGAATTTTTGAGTTGTAGATTTTAGTCTCTTGTATTATGGACCTGTGTGGAGAAAACATGTATTCTATATATGAAATATGTGTTTTATGCAATGTATGGTTTGGGGGTGTGACAGAGATGGTATCAGAGCCTGAGTTTAAGGGATTTAGGTATTCACAATCATGATGCCTAGACTTAAACTGTTTCATTGCATATTAGGGTCCCAGACATAGTTAGCACATTTGGAATAAATATAATAAGTTAAGAGATCAGTGTGTAAGGTATTTTCGGATTACATCTGCCCAATGTAATTTTGAATTTACATGTACATAACTGAACTTGGAAACTTTATTATATTTGGGAATGTGAAAATATGTTTATGAATTTTGAAATCTAAGATGACAAGCAGATCTAGAAGGTCAGAAAGGATCACCCGCCCCAACCCCACTAATGAAGAAGAATATTCTCCTATTATAGCTCCTATTAATACCTCTGAGGGCAGAGGCAGAAGCAGAGGAAGGGGCAGAGGCAGAGGTCAAGGCAGAGGGCAGACCAGAGGCGGAGCTAGTCAACCAGAAAACAATATAGATCAAGCATAATCCAATTATGAAAATATGAATCAAGAACATATACCACAACCAGAATACGTGACCAGAGATATGCTTGCTGAAGAAATGGGAAAACTAAAGCAAACCTTGACTTCCATTATGGGGATTCCTGCTAGAATCGAGACTGGTAGAGTTGAAATTAATCCAGCAGTTCCAGTTATCAATACTCGAGAAGGAGATATAAAGATGTTCTTAACATGCAAACCACCAACTTTCTCGGGAGACAGAGATCCAGTTAAAGCCATGTGTTGGATCAAAAAGATAGAAGTTGTATTCAATACTATTGATTGTGCAGAATCAGATAAAGTCAGATTTGCAGTTTCTATTTTGAAGTCAAATGCTTTGTTTTGGTGGGAGGTAGAATCATTGGCCAAAACAGATATTTTACAAACTATGACCTGGGCAGAGTTTGTGAATAGATTCAAAGAACAATTCTGTTCTAAAACAGCGGTCAGGCAGATGGAAGAAGATTTCTTAAAGCTAGAACAGAGCTCTGGGTTAGTTAGAGAATACACGGAGAAATTCATAGAATATTCAAGGTTTGCTGAGCATTACATCTTAATAGAGGCTAGAAAGGTAGAACGATATATTTGGGGTCTAAAACCATCCATCAGAGAATTTGTTATAGCAATGAATCCTGCTACCTTTCCAAGGGCAGTAGATGCAGCAAAGATCACCGAGAGGAATAAGAATAGAAGTGAAGAAGAAAAACAGATGGAGAAAAGAAAATGGGAAGGATATTCGGCCAGTTATCGAAGATCAAAAACCACCAAGTTTAATAATAGAGCAATGCAGAGACCGATAGAAAGAGTCTGTCCCCGATGTCGACAGTACCACCGAGGAGAATGTCGAGCAGAACCCGTAAAGTGTTTTAACTGTGGTGAGATTGGGCATACTTCAAATTTCTGTCGACAAAACAGAAAATGTTTTCATTGCAACTCGCCAGATCATTTCAAAAACAATTGCCCACAATTGAAAGCTCCATAGCTCACTATGGGAAGCAATACTTTGACCGGCCGTGGGAGACCAAGTATGGGCAAAGGATCTAGTGGGGCGCAGGGTCGATCTTTTCAAATGACCAAACCTGAAGCAGAAACTACACCTGATGTAGTAACATGTATGTTTCTTATGAACTCATCTCATGCTAAAGTGTTATTTGACTCGGGTGCAAACTTCTCGTTTGTATCCCCATCATTTGCTTTATGTGCTCGTATGAATTCTGTGCCACATGACGACAAGTTGGTAGTTGATATTGCTAAGGTCAAGTATCTGTGAATTATGTGATAACCAGATCCTGGTTATTACACAAGGTATTTAATACGTGATTATCTGATTTAATAATTACGTGATAGCATAATAATTGATACATGCCGGTATCAGAATTTGTGAATTAATCGGATATATATATATATATATATATATATATTTGTGTGAGTATGTATATATATATATATATGTGCATATATTATGTGTTTATATGTATGCATGTATGTGTGAGTGCATGTGTGCATAGGTGTTATGTGGTATATGGGTATGTGTGGGTGCATGTGTTTAAGGATGATGTGGAAAGGGGGAAGCTGGTTTAGCCGACTTCCTATTTTTGGCAAGTATAAAAGGGGCTTCATCTCTTCAATTACTCTCCCCTGCTATTTTGAGAAAAATTTAGAGGTTTATTGTCCGGTTTACTAAAAGGAGGTGATTTCAAGTTGATTTCAAGTGTCAAGTTTCAAAAGGGTTGATTTCTAACGTTTTGGATTCAAAAGCTTTATAAGGTGAGTGGTTTTTAAACCTTTTTGTATAAAAATTCTACTGGTTTTATTTGCATGCTTCGTATTGTTATTCTTTGGAAAGAAACCTTGATTATTTTGTCTAAGTGTTTATCCTGACAAAACTTGAGAGGTTTATTGTTCGGATTAGTTTTACACCTGACAAAGCTTGAGAGGTTTATTGTCCGAATTAGTTTTAA
>NC_037539.1:19135188-19136550 GCF_001531365.2 Cynara cardunculus var. scolymus | reverse complement strand
AACTCTGCAGATGTCTAACCAAACCAGAAGGTCTGAAAGAATAGCTCGTCCAGAATCTGAAGAAAGGGAGGAATCTTTGGTTAATTTTCCAGTCAGTACGGCTGGAAATAGAGGTCGAGGAAGACCAARGGGGCGAGGTAGAGGGAGGAGTCAGTCTCAGGGAAGGAGTCGGGYTGAAATATATTCTGAGCAGGAAGAATCACACTTTGGGAATGTTCAAGGAGGAACAATACCACAACCAGAATATATAACCAGAGATGTGTTAGCAGAGGAAATGGGGAAATTACGAGAAACTCTGATATCCATTATGAAGATACCTGCTASAGTAGAAACAGAAAGAGTAGAGGTTTATCCATCTGCTCCAATCACTCATAATAGAGAAGGAGATATTAAGACATTCTTAGCATGTAAACCACTAACCTTCTCTGGAGAAAGAGATCCGGTGAAAGCAATGTGCTGGATCAAAGAGATGGAGTCTGTGTTTAATACCATCCGGTGCCCGGAAACAGATAAATGGAAGAAGATTTCTTGAAACTGGAACAAGAAAATAGGACCGTAYGGGAGTATACTGAAAAATTTATTGAATACTCTCGTTTTGCTGATCATTATGTTTCAACCGAATCAAGGAAAATAGAAAGATTTATTTGGGATCTAAAACCCTCAATAAGGGAATTCGTTATTGCAATGAACCCCAATACTTTTCCACTGACAGTAGAGACGGCTGAGGTGACTGAAAGAAACAAGAATAGACAGTCAGAAGGAAAGATTGTTGAGAAAAGGAAATAGGAAGGACCTTCGTCTTTTCGAGGACCCAAGACTGTGAGATATGACAACCGAACTGAACAAAAGAACAGTGCGAAAGTTCATCAAGGTGAGGGTAAGATGGATCCGAGGAAATGTTATAAATGTGGTGAAGCGGGTCATTTATCCAGAAATTGCCCGACCAACAAAAGGTGTATTAATTGTAATTCTCCGGATCATATTCGACCGAATTGCCCTTTGCTAAGAAATCCGCAATTGACAATGGGAGGTAGTGCATCGAACACTCGGTGAAGACCTACTGGGAAACAAGGTGGACAAGGAGGGGCGCGGGGACGATCCTTCCAGATGACCAAAAATAAGGCAGAAGTATTGCCGGATGTAGTAACAGGTACATTTCTCTTGAATTCAATACGTGCTAAAGTGTTATTTGACTCTGGTGCAAACTTTTCGTTTGTATCACCATKGTTTGCTCAAAYTRCWTGTCTGAATTMTGTGCTAYTTGATGATAAATTAGTGGTTGACACTGCTAATAATCAAGAAACTGTTACTAGTGTGTTCAATGACTGTTTAATTGTTATCGAAAACATTGAACTCCCGATC
>NC_037539.1:19131836-19133424 GCF_001531365.2 Cynara cardunculus var. scolymus | reverse complement strand
ATTTTGGAGACATCCGAAATACGATATTGAACGAAAGTCATAAATCCCGATACTCTATCCATCCAGGTACCAATAAGATGTATCGAGAYTTAAAACCTTTTTATTGGTGGCTAGGATTGAAAAGAGACATAACATGGTATGTGGAACAGTGTCTAACATGTTTACAGGTCAAGATTGAACACCAGAGACCTTATGGAAGCCTTCAATCTTTGGARATACCTGTATGGAAATGGGATCACATTACCATGGATTTCATTATGAAGTTACCACGAACACCAAAAGGATATGACGCAATCTGGGTAATTGTGGATCGTTTATTTAAATCTGCTTATTTTCTACCGATAAGAGAGAAATACTCTTTGGAAAAGCTAGCGCAAATTTACATTAAAGAAATCGTTACTAGACATGGTGTTCCTTTGTCTATTATCTCTGATAGAGACAGTCGGTTTACTTCAAATTTTTGGGGAGGGTTACAGAAAGCTCTGGGGTCTGAAATTCGACTAAGTACAGCTTATCATCCACAGACTGATGGACAGAGTGAAAGGACTATTCAAACTCTGGAAGATATGTTGAGAAGTTGTATTATTGACTTCGGAGGATCATGGGAAGATCATTTACCATTAATAGAGTTTGCATATAACAACAATTATCATTCCAGTATCCAAGCGGCACCATATGAAGTACTGTATGGACGTAAATGTCGAACGCCATTGTGCTGGAATGAAGCAAGTGAGAAACAGCTAACAGGTCCTGAGATTGTTCAAGAAACTTCCGAAAAGATTGAACAAATCCGCGAAAGAACTAAAACAGCACAGAATCGCCAGAAAAGTTTTGCAGATAATCGTCGAAAATCCATTGAATTTGATAAAGGCGATTTTGTAATGTTATAAGTTTCGCTATGGAAAGGTGTTATCAGATTCAGGAAGAAGGGAAAGCTCAGTCCAAGGTATGTCGGGCCATTCAGAATTTGTAAGCGAATCGGACCAGTAGCATATCAGTTAGAGCTACCAGAAGACCTGAGTCAAATTCACAACACTTTTCATGTGCAAATTTGTGGAAATGTTTGGCTGATCCGAATCTAGCTGTACCTTTGCCAGAAGTTCAATTAGACAGCAAATTGAATTTTGTGGAAACACCAGAAGTCATAATTGACAAGAAGATCAGGGTGTTGAGAAACAAAGAAATAAGTCTGGTTAAAGTACAGTGGAAGTTTCACAAAGGACCGGAGGCGACATGGGAATTGGAGTCAAAGATGAGATCAGAATACCCGTGGCTTTTTGATTAAAGGAATTCCGTCCCGGAATTCTTTTGAGTGGTGGATAATGTGATAACCAGATCCTGGTTATTACACAAGTTATTTAATATGTGATTATCTGATTTAATAATTACGTGATAGCATAATAATTGATACATGTCGGTATGAGAATTTGTGAATTAATCGGATATATATATATATATATATTTGTGTGAGTATGTATATATATATATATATACATATATTATGTGTTTATATGTATGCATGTATGTGTGAGTGCATGTGTGCATAGGTGTTATGTGGTATATGGGTATGTGTGGGTGCATGTGTTTA
>NC_037539.1:19129024-19131196 GCF_001531365.2 Cynara cardunculus var. scolymus | reverse complement strand
TGATTTGATCAATTTTTATCAAGATTTAATCGGTTTTTAGGGTTTTTAAATATTTTTTTCGTGTTCTTGAATTTTTTTTAATCAATGTTTTTGATCCAATTTTTTTTATTTTTTTTAGTTTTGTGTTTTTGATAGTTTTGATCTGTTTTTAATAACTTTGTTTGATTGTTTTTTTGTTAAACTGCCCATTTTTTTGTTTAAGCCCATTATTAAGCCCAACAAACTAATCTGTTCACAACTCAATCGCAGGCTTTACAGATTTGAGCGGATTAGAAGACAAGCGGTATTCATCTAAACCGCGTGTAGCTTGAACGGAGAAGAGCTAAATCGCACATCCCTTGAGCGGAGAAGAGGTAAACCGCAGAAGCCTTGACCGGTTTGTTATCCGGTTTGATTCAAAGCATCAATCAGTTTTCGAGACTAAGTCTAAATCGCTCAAAGCATCAACGGATTCTTGAGCGGATTCGTATACCTCTTGACCGGATAAGTGTCCGATTTACTAAACCGCTCAATCAATTTCATCGGATTAGTAAATCGTTCAAATCAAAAGGTAAGGTTCTGATTTTTTTTTCTAAGTCTTAGTTGATTACCTCTTGAACGGATTAACCTTTGAGCGGATTAGCTCAAGCAGTGAGCGGATTAGCTCAAGCAGTGAGCGGATTAGTGGACTTAGAAATTTGTGAATCAAGGTGTCCGGACTTCTATACCGCTCAATTCCACTTTCCCAGATTCTTGATTGTTCGTTGTTTCTTGATTCAATCTGGTAATTTGTTCAATATCTTGTCAATAATTGATTGAGATTGGTGAGGATTATTTGAGCATTTCTAATCTGTCAATTTGATGTTGACAGATTTATATTGTGCTGTCAAGTTTTCATTCAAGTTGTCCGGATTAGCCTATTCAGTTTGCAAGTATTTCATATTGTTACTTTGCTGATTGTTACTGTGATTATAGGTATTGCTGTTGGTGAGGCTGTTCCATTTCAATTACTTAAGCAAATTATGCTTGTTGATTTTGAGTAGACTACATATTAGTCTAAATCATTCTTGGACCACATAACAGCAGTTTTATAGGGAGATAGACAAAATATTTTCTGTATCTGTGTGTTTGGTCGTTATATACACAAAAATTTGATTGCTATTGGTCTGAACTTGGTTGTTGTGTTTAAAATTTGAAACAAGAAGACAGCAGCAGGTTTTTGGTTTAACAGGTTTAACAGTTGTGGTCCTGGTTGCTGTCCATTATCCTCATCAGGTTTTGTAACCTGTCTTGGTATTACAACAACATCAACAAAGGGCAGGTTTAAGCAGGTTTGATCGGATTGATGTCATAGATTGTTAGTGTTGACAGGTTCTGTGTGATTGTGTTTAAGATTTGAAGCTGCTGTTTCTTTAAGGTTAATTGTTTGTTCTTGGATCTAGTTTTGGCTTGAGAAATTTAGAAATCGTCAGATTTTAAGCATTCTGTTTAAAATTCTACGACTGTGACTGTTTGAGATATTAAGGATCAGATTTTAGAAGCAGTACAGATTTGGTTGTTTAATCTGTTTTGGGATTAAAACATAAGTGTGCAGGGTTGTAGCAGCAAATTTGAAACAACAGGTTAGCTGTTGAGTTTAGATTTAAGTACCATAGCAGCAAGATTTGAAACAGCAACAAGATTAGAGTTCTATTTAACAGGTTCTGTGTGCTTGTTCATAGCTCTTTTCATAGCTTGTTGTGTTTGGATATAGACAGGTTTCATTCTGTTTATCACACAAATCTTGGAAAGAAGACAGCATTGTGCAGCAAAATAGCAACAACAGCAATGCAGCTCTGTTCATCATTGTTCAAGCTGTGTTGAAGCTACATTTGAAGTTTTGTTGATCTTGAGTCTTGACAGGTTTAACAAGATACCAGGATCAAAGTTTTCCAACAGAAGAGCAGATTTATTCTGGAATCACAGAGACTTTGAAACAGTAAGCTCTACAGTTGATATCATTTTTTTTAAAAAAAAAAAAGTGTAATATCTGTATTGTAATGAGTTGATATTGTTTGTTTTGGACTTGACTCAGATTGATTTTGTAACAACCCTCACATCTCAAATACATATAATTCACATCATCATTCTCATAATACTAAAATAGTATTATTACAAAACATGAACTATCAAAATGTATCTTTAATACATATG
>NC_037539.1:19125478-19128924 GCF_001531365.2 Cynara cardunculus var. scolymus | reverse complement strand
TTCTACAACCTGTTTAGTATTCTTGTAGACCCTTTTGGGACCAACAGAAATATTTTTGAATCCTAATCCTTTAATACAAATTTTAAACTGCAGTTGATCCTATATCATACATATCTGAGATAATGAGTTCAAGAGAGGCAATGGCTATTGGTACTGACACCAAGCCACCTGTGCTGTTTAGAGGGGACTATAATCAATGGAGGGATAAATTCCTTAACTTCATTGAGAGAATGAAAGAAGGTGATCTGATTATGGAATCCTTGATGGAAGGTCCTACTGTTTTCTATAGAGAGACACCTGTTGTTCCAGAAGAAGGCAGAACTGCACAAAGAGTCATTAAGAAGAAATTCAGATACACTGCGCAAGAGAAGGAGAGAGCCCATGCTGATGTGCTATGCAAGTCCTACATGATGCAAGCACTGACCAACGATATCTACACGAGTATTGACAGTCATAAATCATCTGGTCACAGCATGTGGGTTCAAATTGAAAATATGATGATGGGTTCCGAAGTGGGAACTCAGTTAAAGATTACTAATTGTATATTTGCGTATGAAGAGTTCAAGTCTAAAGACGGAGAGAGCCTTGATGATGTTTATGACAGGTTTACCAGAGTGCTTAATGAGCTGACTAAGAACGGAATCTCTAAAACTGTCATAGAGATAAATGTTAAATTCCTCAGCAATCTTCAACCAGAGTGGAAACCTTATGCTAATCATATCAGATTCAACAAATCGTTATCTGATATTGACATACATGAGGTTTATGAAACTCTAAAGCAGAACGAGGAAGAAGTTTTGGAGGCCCGAGATTCAAAGAAGAAGAAAGAGAAGGAAGTTGCTGATCCTTTAGCTTTTGTGTCTGAGAATAATGGAAAAAAGCAGATCTGAGAAGCAAGTGAAGGAAATAAGCCAGTCAAGCGAATCAGCAAGTGAAGAAAGTAACAGCTTGGATTCGGACTCTGAAATGACTGAAATCAAACATGCCATGGCGATGCTAACTAAAGCATTCCAAAAGAAGTTTCAGAAACGACCGCACTCGAACAATCAAAGATTCTCGTCGAGTTCAAAATACGAGTTTAAAGATAAATTCGGTGAGAAAAAGAAATATGAAGAAAAGAGATTTGAGAAGAAGTACGAGAAGAAGCCGTAAGAGAAGAAGAAATTTGTAAAAGGCGTAGCAGATGAGCATACAAAGTGCTACAACTGTGGCAAGCTAGGCCATTTTGCTGTAAACTGCAGAAATCCGGTAATGAGAAATACCGACTATTACAAAAACAAATTTCTTCTCTCAAAACAACGAGATGCGGGTAAAGCACTGATGGCAGAAGACGATCATTGGTTAAACTTAACTGATGAGGAGGAAGAATCAGAGGTTGTTGCTCACATATGTTTGATGCTAGAACTGAGAGTTGTTCTTCAGATGAAGAAGAATAACAGAGTGCTGAAGTGGAAGAAGAGGTATTGGAGAAATCATGCATTAATCAGATGCATAAGATGATGCTTAGACTCCAATATTTCCAGCAACAATTAAAAACAGAAAAAATTGCGTTCAAATAATTTTGAAAAAGAATTACAAACGCAAAAAGAAAAATACATCAAATTTTTTGATGAAAATGCTGGAAATTTGGACTGGGCAAAATCTTTGTTATCTAAATCTAAAATATTTAATGAAAAAACCAATATCTTAAAAGCCGAGCTATCTGATTCAAAGGAACGCTATAAATCGTTAGAATTAGTTAATGAAGAACTGGTTGTTAAAATAAGTAAGCTTGATTTACAAAGAATTCAATTAAATGAAAAACTGAAGTCTAAGGATGAAATGTTATACAAGAGAGGACAGACTGATCAAATAATTTTTCTGAACAAACCCTCTGAAACAAGATTTTTAACCCTCGGGAAGGGTTGGGGTACGAAAATCCAAAATTTTTAGGAAAAGTTTTATATTATACCCCGACTCTATATAAATTTGAATATCTTGATTGCGGACCCGAGTTTTCAATTAAATTTACAAAATCTTCTGATGAGGTAGAACAATGAGAAGACTTTAATCGTCAAATAAAAGACAAAATGCATGTTACATTTAATTATAAAAACTTAAATGATAGCTATAAAAATCAAGACTCTGTACTTTCAACCGATTATTTTCACAGTTATTCTAAAACAGAGCTTGAATCTAAACCCGCTGAACCAAAGTTTTATACTCCAACATTAATTTTAGAAAAACAAGTGGTTCAGTTGGAAAAAATTTTAAATAAAGAACGACTTTCATTTAATCAACAAAAGCAGGAATTTTTAAATAAACTTGAGGATTTACAAAATTCTAAAGTGAAAACGGAACATGTTGATTCTGAGTATTTCTCGTGCAATAAATCTTTAAGTGAAACTTCTGATTCAGAAGAAATAAATATTTTAAATGAAAAAATTAATTTTTTCGATATCTTGAATTCAGAAGTCTATTTGGACAATGAAATTGATCAGTTCGACTTTTCGAAAAAAACTACCCAGTCATGAAGATTTCTTTGTTAAAAATGATATGACTGAGGACTCTGACTTAACTTCAGATTTAGAAAAGAATTTTAATGAAAAACTTGTTTCCGAGGATTTGTATTATAAAAAGATTAAAACCAAAAAGAATTCTAGGAAACAGAAGAAGCTTACAAATAAGAAAATTAAACATAAAGTTCATCATTCATTTAAATCTGATGATTTTATWTTTCCTGTTTCAGATAACGCGTTGAAGTTTAAGAAGGTTTGGAGGGTAAAAGAAGAAGAAAAATCTTCAACTCGACAGAAGAAGAAAAGTTTTACTAAGTCTGTATTAAATGATTCGACATTGAATAATTCTGTAAAAAGATTTTCAGTAGATGAATTGTTTGATATTAGAAATGGTAAAAATAATTGTTCTCCATGTGGATTGAATGAATTACTTAAATCTTTTACTTCTTTTAAGCCTTATCATTTCATTCATTCTGTTTTAACTGCTTTATCTAAGAAATTTCATTTTAAAGAACGTTGGTTTGGTACGTACAACATACTACCAACGAGATCTGAGCTTAAAGGATCCAAACTAAAATGGGTACCAAAACCCAATTGATTCATTTTTGCAGGTTAACCGGCATGTGTGGTTCTTAGACTCCGGATGTTCTAAGCACATGACTGGTAGAAAAGATTTACTATCTAACTATGTTGAATCTTTTGGAGGTACGGTAAGATTTGGAAACGATCAATACGCGCCTATCCTTGGATACAGTGACGTAATTTATGGGAATTTAATGATAAAAAAAGTGTCGTATGACGAAGGACTTGGACATAATTTTTTTAGCATAGGTCAATTTTGTGATAAGAATTTAGAAGTATGTTTTAAAGCTAACCAGTGCAGCATCCGAACTAGGGGTGTAAATGATTCGAGTCGAGCTCGAGTATCACTATACTCGACTCGAACTC